>NC_092333.1:504945000-505197500 GCF_046630445.1 Rutidosis leptorrhynchoides | reverse complement strand
TATTTATTATGAAAGATTATTATTGTGTGTTGGTGTTCTTTGTTTTTCCATTTTGAGCTTAATTCTTGTGCAAAAACTGATTGGATTTATTGCTAACGCCCTATATGATCTAAGTACATCTAACACATTTTGTATATTCGCATAGATCAACAAGAACAAGTTGAAGGAGCTGGAGAAAGATGTGATGCTATCAAATATTGGTTATGAAATTGGTAGTTTTATCTTACAATTGCTGGAACACATAGATGACATCGAAAGGATTGGACTTGCATATCGTTTTCAAAACGAAATTCGGAGAGCACTCGACATAATCATATCTGCAGATGGAAGTCATGGTGGGATAGGAGAAAAAAAAAGATAGTCTTCATGCAGCATCTCTTAAATTCATACTTCTTAGACAACATGGTTATAATGTGTCACAAGGTAGTTCAAAATTTCTCTTTTAATTTATAACCGACCAATATTAATTGCGTAAAACAGATGACAAAATTTATTCTATATAAGAAGCTAGGAATGAAAATAAGAACATTTTAAAATGAACATGATAAAGACGTAACATATTCACAAATATACATGCATGACAAAATCACTAAATTTACATTCATATATCTCAAATCTCAAATATATACATATTACGTATATATGTAAAGAAAAATAAGTGTGTAAAAGTTAGATGTACACCACCATTGCTAGCTAGTGATTAACTCGTTTGCGTTCTAATTTCAATTGTAAACAGACTTTCTTAATGAGTTCAAAGACTTTAATGGTGACTTCAACGAATGCCTACAAACAGATGTTAAGGGATTGTTAAGTCTATATGAAGCTTCATATCTAGCTTTTGAGGAAGAAAGAGATTTGCATGAGGCAAAGTTATTATCAACCCAACATCTTCTGAAGCATGCGACTCAAGAAAATGAAGCCCTTGAAAACATTGAGCGTGCGTTAGAACTCCCCTTGTATCGTAGGATGGTTAGATTACAAGCGCAGTGGTGATGGATATAAACAAAAAAACTAAAAATATGATCGATGTACTGAAAGGGATTTTGGAGCAATTTTCTGTATATTTCTCTTGAATAAAATACGGTTACAATGAATTGAAAATAAAAGGAAAGCATAAACTCTATCTATTTATAAAATAAAAGATAACAATAGATCCTAAAATCTTGGACCATTATTCCATTGCCTCCACGTTCTCTTCACATGACCAAATACCAAGTCATCTCATGAATATTCAGTCAACACCACTAAGTCACAATTTGCACCAACAATCACCCCTTCAAATTTGACTTGTCTTGAAGATCTTTCACTCCCAAAAGATCCCTCATTTCAGTGAACTTGATCTTTGGTAACGCCTTTGTTAGAATGTCTGCCTTTTGCTCTTTCCCGCTAACATGCTCAACTGATATCAAGTCCCTTTCAACACACTCACGTATGAAATGGTAACGAGTTTCAATATGCTTGCTCCGTCCATGAAAAACTGGATTCTTCATTAACTCTATAGCTGACTTGTTGTCTACAAACAGGGTTACCTTTGAGTTTCTCCAACCAGTCACATCACTGAGTAAGTTCTTTAGCCAAATGGCTTGACACGCTGCAGACGTCGCCGCCATAAATTCTGCCTCACAAGATGACAGTGCCACGGTATTCTGCTTTTGTGAAGCCCAGGTGATCGGACTGCCATCCAGGTAGAAAACCATACCGGTTGTGCCTCTTCGATCATCTTCATCCATCCCATGACTACTATCGCTATATCCAATTAACGTTCCTTTTTCACCTCTTTTGTAAACAATCCCGAAATGAATTGTTCCCATCAGGTAGCGCAAGATATATTTCACAGCCTTCAAATGTGTTTCCTTAGGCGTTTGCATGTAACGACTTAGTACCCCCACCGAGTAGGCTAAATCGGGTCTCGAGTGTAATAGATAGCGCAAGCTACCTATAATCCTTCTATATTCAGTGGCATTTACGGCTTTCCCTTCTTCATCTTTCGACAAACGAAATTTATGATCCATTGGAAACTTGACTGGATTACATTCCCACAAGCCACTTGATTGCAATATTCTTTTTGCATAAGCTGCTTGGGATATTTCGATCCCACTGTCACTTTGCTTCACCTCAATGCCCAAGTAGTAACTCAACTTTCCAAGGTCACTCATTTCAAACACTTTCATCATCTTTTCCTTAAACTTTCTTATTTCAAGCTCGCATGATCCCGTCACTATTATATCGTCTACGTAAACACCAATAATTAAAATAGTTTTCGAGCAGACCTTGTAGATTGCTTGTTCATGTGCACATCTCTGAAATCCCATTTCCTTGATCGCCTTGTCCAATCGAATGTTCCAAGCCCATGGAGCTTGGCGTAAACCGTATAAGGCTTTATGCAATCGATACACCATACTCTCTTTTCCTTTGACAACGAACCCATCCGGTTGAGACACGTAAACCTCCTCAATTAAATCGCCATTTAGAAAGGCCGACTTTACGTCTAAATGGTGAACCTCCCAACCTTTCATTGCAGCGATGGCAAGCAATAGACGGATAGACTCAATTCGTGCCACGGGCGCATATACTTCATTAAAGTCGATTCCTTTACGCTGAACGTAACCCTTTGCCACAAGACGAGCCTTGTGCTTCACTGTTCTACCTTCTGCATCTTTCTAAACTTTAAAGACCCACTTTAACCCTATGGCTTTGTGACCATGTGGAAGGTTAGTGAGTTCCCATGTATGATTTTTTTCGATTGACCTCAATTCTGTTCTCATAGCTTCCCGCCATACTTGTTCATTTGCTGTCTCATCATAACTTGATGGTTCTTCTCCTACAAACAAGAGTTCATCATATACAGTTTCTATTGGCTCAGTTTGAGAATAGATATCAGCTAGACTTTTAAAACCACGAACTGGTGTGTGATCGAACATAGATGAGTCCACACTTTCACTAGATCCTTCAGCTGATTGGGCATCACTTGAACTTCCACTTTCAATAGGTGTAAGAGGTGCTGTTTTAGGTGTTGAATTTGCACTTTGGCTTGGACTGTTAGCACTGAAATCATTTTCAACACCTCCTTCTACTTCACTGCTTACACCAAAAATAATGTTAGTATCATTTGACAACTTTTCTGATTTCTCAGAATGTTTCCAAGCCCATTTCTTTCCTTCATCAAACGTGACATTTCGTGTTACTACCACTTTATTCTCGCATGGATTAAACATGCGATATGCCTTGCTCCCAGATTCTACCCCAAGATAAACCATACCTCTACTACGATCACTTAGCTTCGTGATGTGATTATCTGTAACCTTCACGTACCCGACACACCCAAACACTTTTAAATGCTCAAGTGTTGGCTTACACCCCTTCAAAGCTTCGTATGGGGTCATTCCCTTCACGCCTTTAGTTGGAATTCGGTTCAATATATAAACTGAATGTCGAACCGCTTCTCCCCATAACTCGTCTGGTACCTCCATTGCTTTTAGCATTGATCTAGTCGCTTCCAATATGGTACGATTCCTTCTTTCGACAACGCCATTCTGTTGAGGCGAATATGGCGCCGTCAGTTGTCGTCTTATACCCTCCTGTTCACAAAAATCAAGAAACAATTTGGAGGTGAACTCCCCACCTCTATCAGTACGAAGTCCGGTAAGTTTTAAAGATGTCTCTCGTTCAGCTTCCCTTTTAAAACTTACAAATTTATCGAGTGCCTCGCTCTTAGATTTCAGCATATAGACCCACATGTATCGACTATAATCATCAACGATTAAGAGAAAGTAACTGTTACCTCCCAATGTTGATGGTTTTATTGGCCCACAAAGATCAGCATACACCTGTTCAAGAGGTCGTTCAGCTCGCCATCGGGCTTCTTTAGGGAACGGTTGCTTTGGCTGCTTTCCTATCATACACCCTTCACAAACCTGTGATGGATGTTTCACCTTTGGTACACCCCGCACCATTTCTTTCTGGACCATCGACTCGATGACACGAAAGTTTATGTGTCCGAGTCGTGCATGCCACAGCCACGCTTCCTTTTCTATGTTTGCCATCAGGCATACAGGTTGTGATAACTTAAGAGCTATTTTATACAAACGGTTCTGAGATCGCGCTACCTTTAAAAGCAGTTGGTCATTTTCATTATGGATCTTTAAATGCTCATACACCATCTCGATCCTATAGCCAATCTCTGTTAATTGACCAAGGCTGATGATGTTGCTTCTCAAGGCTGGAATATAGTAGACATCAGTCACCAACAATTGACCTCCATCTTTACAGTCCACCAATATAGTACCCTTTCCTGCGATGGTAACTTTTGATCCATCTCCGAATCCTACTTGACCAGTCTTGCTCTCGTCCAATTCAGCGAAGGCTGACTTCAAATTAGTCATGTGATTACTCGCACCGTTATCCAAATACCATACTTTCTTTGTCGTGTCACCACTATCTTCATACATATTTGGAAATACCTTTTCTTCATTTAATAAGATGAGTGAATTATTTTCTTCTCCACATACCGTAAGTAAAAGAGTATGCTCCTCTTCTTGTGTTGTGGTTTGATTTGTTTCATCATTCTTGTCATTCCGACCCTTGCATTCGGACACGTAATGTCCATACTTCTCACAGTTGAAACACTTAATGTGTTTCTTATCTTTCGGCCGATGATAATTACCCCCATTATCTCGCTGCCCATTGTAACCGCCACGATTGTTTCTGCCTCGTCCTCTACCCCGACCACCACTTCGACCACCCCGATCAAACTGGTTAGGACCGCGCCCTCTACTTCCCGAATTTGCACCACCCCTTGAAGTCTTTTGAGATGATGACGACTCTCCTTTCACAAGGAGCAGACTGCTTTCAGTGGCATTCGTACCACTTGCACGTAACTTTAAACGATCTTCATACGCTTTTAGCCTACCGATAGCTTCTTCAAAGGGCATCTTATCGATATCCGAATATTGCTCCATGGATGCCACCAACTGGAGATATTTGTCGGGCACAGAATCGAGTAGTTTTCTCACCACTATGCTATCTTCAAGGGTGGCTCCCAAACTGTTGTATCTTGATATCATACCGCTCAATTTACCTGCGAAATCATCAATTGACTCACCGTCTTTCATTTTCAACCCTTCGAATTCGCTTTTGAGAGTATGTAACCTAGCCTTCTGCACACGTTCAGCACCCAGGTAATGAGTCTTCAACGATTCCCATACCTCTTTAGCAGTTTTGTTCTTTGAAACTTGTAACAAAACATCCTCTGGTATAGCCTGGAATATGAAAGCCCTAGCCGATTTACTTTTCTTCTCGTCCACAACCACTCCGGCTTGTGGTTCAATTGATTCCCATAACCCATGAGCATCAAGAATGGCTTCCATACGGATCGCCCAGGTAGTATAATTCGTTGATGTCAACATTGGACACTGAAACGGAACATTCCCTTCCTTCTGTACATTTGTTACTAACGCCATATCTTCAGTTTTAATGTATTTTGGCATAAACCAAAGCTCTTGATACCAATTGATGGATATAAACAAAAAAACTAAAAATATGATCGATGTACTGAAAGGGATTTTGGAGCAATTTTCTGTATATTTCTCTTGAATAAAATACGGTTACAATGAATTGAAAATAAAAGGAAATCATAAACTCTATCTATTTATAAAATAAAAGATAACAATAGATCCTAAAATCTTGGACCATTATTCCATTGCCTCCACGTTCTCTTCACATGACCAAATACCAAGTCATCTCATGAATATTCAGTCAACACCACTAAGTCACAATTTGCACCAACAAGTGGTATATCAATGCATACCATAAGCGAAAAGATGCAAACATCTCTCTAGTAGAGCTGGCTACAATAGATTTCAACATGGTTCAATCGACACACAAGAAAGAACTTAAAGAATTATCAATGTGATATATTCACCTTAGCCATTTTATCTTACCAGTATACAAAATTTAATTATTATTGTAGTACATAATAAATTGCTAATTACCGCTTCTAATGAAATTTAACTTTCTCCTTACAAAACAGATGGTGGGAAGATAAAGGTCTAGCAAGCAAGTTAAGCTTCGTTAGGGATCGGATCATGGAATGCTTCTTTTGGGGTGTTGGCATGGCATTTGAACCTCAATATCATTCGTGTCGTGTGGAAATAGCAAAAGTTTTATCGTTAGTTACTGTCGTTGATGACATCTATGATGTTTATGGTACTCTTGAAGAACTTGAAATCTTCACGGACGCTATCAAAAGGTTTGCAATTTAAGAACATCTTATTTATAAATCTCAAATATTACTCATTACTAAGATACTTATTCTAAATTTATATGTTTATCGGTGGGATATAAATGCAAAGGAAGACATGCCTGGATATATGCAAGTGGCCTTCCTGGCTCTTTTCGACACCATCATTGAATCGGGTTCAAAATATATAATTAATCAAGGAGAAGACGCCGTACTAGTCCTAGTAAAAGCAGTTAGTATAACCATAAGAATATTAAAACGTTAATGATTATTGTTAGTTTAAATAATCACATATCACATATATCCTAATTAATTTGGATTGGAATTGATAGTGGGGAGAATTATTGGAAGCATTCTTTGTGGAAGCAAAATGGACACATCAAAAATTCATTCCAACACTTGAAGATTATATGGATAATGCATGGAGATCAGTCTCAGGATTGGTGATGCTTACTCATGGCTACTTTTTAATCAATCATGAAACAAAGAAAGATGTAGCAAAGTCCTTGGAGAACTATCACGGTCTTATGAAATGGTCATCGATTATTTATCGACTTCGCAATGATTTAGCTACTTCATCGGTATGTTATATCACAAAGATTTTCAAGTATAACATGTTTTATTGTGCTCTTTGTCTTACTTTTATATTTCTTTGGACTCAGGATGAGATAGCCCAAGGAAAAACTGCAAATGCGATCTCATGTTACATGCACGAGAATGATGTTATGGAGGATGTTGCACGTGAATATATCAATGCTCAGATTGATGAAGCATGGCAGAAAATGATCAAAGCGCGAATGGCTCAAAACTCCGAAGATCCATTTGTTGATTTGGCCATCAATCTTGCTAGAATTTCACATTGTACTTATCAATATGGCGATGATCATGGTGCTCCAAATGATCGAGCCAAAGATAGAGTCTTATCCATGATTATTGATCCAGTTAAAATCAAAGAACCGGAGTATGCTAGTACTATTGAAGGATAATTAAGGTAGTGATTGTTTTTTAAGATGTTTTATTGGGCGGTCTGTGGCCATATCACCAAAATAAAAATGTATTATGAAGATAAGCGGGCTAAACTTTGAAGACTGCTTATTTTTATATCTATTATTGCACTTTTTTATTATTATTATTATCCAAAACTATAAGAACGTTGAGCTCAAAAAGTAATAAGAAAACTCTTGGACAACATATAACATATGTATATAGTCAAGAGAACCATTCATACAAGTTTTATGACCAACAAAAATATGTTTTTAATAAAAATATTCATACAAGATTCAGAAATTTATAACTTTTGAGGTAAAATCTCTATTTGTGATTTAACCAAGATTTGTAATTAACACTAAAAGTATTTATATGTGATGGACGTAAGTTGAGTCTTAGTGTTTCAGCTTGTTCTAGGCAAACTACCACAAGGATAAGTCAAGTCCTCACTAGAAGACTCAACACAATAAACACTAACATATTATGCATATTACTCAATGACATAGTTTGTTTCCTATATTGTCTAAATCAATGCACGTTCAACACATAGTCGAAGACAATGTTGATGATTGAAGATCAAGTATTAGCGATAACAAGCGACCCTAAAGACAACTTAGCGAATAAAAATTGATGTGCATGCGCAATTGAAAAAAGCATCGAACCTATTATTTTACGCACTTTCAAAGTACAACTACCTAGTGAGCGTAGGGTTGTGGGTTTTATTACCATATTTTTTACGTGAGCTTACAAATGTTGGAAAGAACATCATGTAAATCTTAGCAAAATTTTACATGTTTAATTAATTTATACAAAAATGTATAATTAAGAGAACCAACCGAGGATTACATCTTTCAGTTGTATCAAAGACTTGAACAATTTCATGGTTTTCCTGTAATGCATGAAAGCATTGATTATATGCATAAGGAGTGCAAAATGGTTAACTTTATGGAAAGGGCAAAACACACGAGGTGATCAGGGGTCTTCCGATGATTATGCTTTAAGTCATGGCCTCAAAAAACAAGTGTGTTGGGGGAGAATGTGGGATTATGCTTAATGACTATACTAATCTTAACCCATAACAATAAGTGTTTTGATGATGACATATGAACATAACTAGAGGTGATGGTAGACATGTTGACATAAATATACAAGTTTACTAATCCACACTTACTCTAACAAAAGACCAAAACCAAATAAAGCAATAAAGGAAAACATAAGCTACACGGTTTGGTCCACGGTCGACCGCAGGTCATACCGTGGAACCTTGCACCCTGGTTTGTGAAACCAGGTGTGCACGGTCGACCCCGCGGTTAACCGTGGTTCGACCGTAAAAGGTTCTGTCCAAATTTCCACTAATTTTAGTTCGACCACTAGAACACTAATCTTGATTAATCACACCTAATGACACCTTAATGACGATTAAATCTTAAATAAGAATAACACATAAGTGTTATAGGAAAACATGTACATTTAAAATGTATTTAGACATACTTAGGATGGTCACCTAACCAAGAGTTACTCCTTCCTTGTAAATGTGTTGGACATTAATGTATACTTATACATTAATCTTGCAAATGCCACTTTGCAAGTAAAACTTACATAGCCTTGGTTCAATGCTGTGTTATCACTATATGTTTAATCCCAGATTAATTAGTGATCTCTTACTAGTCATTACATGAATGTTACTTGACTAATTGCTATTAATACATGTGTATTATTTGATTATGTGCTAAATGCTAACTTGCTAAGTAGTTACTTAATATGTATATGTATGAACTTTGTCTTGCTATGTGTTACAAGTTGGAATTCAATCAACTTGTATTTGGACTACTTCAATATATGCTACTTGGATAATGCTTAATATGTCATAATCTAGTAATCTTAAAAGATAATGAATCATTAACACACATAGCTTTGCTTAAGTCTAAAATCAAGTTTATGAATGTATTTCACTTGACTTAACTTGATGTATTACAACATGCTTAATTGATATTACTTGCTTAAATTGTTAAGACATCACTAACACACTTAATTAATTCACAAACAAGTTTAAATTTGAATACTAGCATGCTTTGTGATTAAAGTGGGTTGTTGTCATCAATGACATGTTGACCAACCAATAGGAATTTAGCAAATGTGTTAATTAAAAATAAAAGATTATGACAAAACTGAGATTGCCTCAAATGATTATCATGACTTGTATCCAAGAATGTTAGACTTTTCACTTTGAGCATAACAAGTCACTATCAAGGCAATACATCCAAGGTAAATGAACATTTAATGTATATAGTACTTGTATAGGATGTTGGGTATCTTTGGCAAGTGTTAAATGAAGTAAGAGTCCAAAGATTAATGTTCAAATCTGATTCAAACGGATATACAACGGATAAGTGTTTTGGACTGGACTGAGTACGGTCGACCCAAGGTCAAATGTGGTCCCAGCCGCAGCAACGGCTACTTTTTTTTTATCTCTCCATATAAATAGCAAGACTTGGAGAACTTTGAAGAATTGGACCTCTTGCATTCTACAACTCAAAATTACCAGAGAATCACAAGAACATAACACTTATACATATGTTTGTGATTAGCAAGAGAAGTTCTATATTCTCATAGATTATAGAAGGGGTTGTAAACTTACTTTCAAATTACTATGTTTGTGAGTTTACTTAGTGTTGTATTATTCCTTAGAATTGTCTTAGGATTGTCATCACAAGAAAGGGTGAGTCATTGTACTTTGTAACTAGAAGCATATGCTAGCTTAGTTATCATCTTCTTTAAAGGGAACTAGGGAGTTGATTTATCTCATTGGGGATTAATACTTGTCCAAGGTGAAGACAAGTTGATCTAAGTTGGAGGTAATCTTTCAAAGGGATAGAAGGATTAAGTTTGTTGTCCAAAGAGAAGTACAAGGCTTGTAAATCGGATCTCCACCGGATTTAAGGAAAGGTGTTTAGTGAAGAAAAACTCCCGATTAGTGAATCGGGAGTGGATTAAGGTGGATTAGTTAACATCCACTCGAACCACTATGAATCCTTGTGTTTATATTCTTTATTTTACATTCTGCATTACTACAAACATAAACACGGCATACATTGGTTTGAGTTGATTAAAGTGATCAAGGATTGTTCAAATCTTATTGATCATAGAAAAAGTTTTAAAAATCGTACTAAGTAACTATTCACCCCCTCTAGTTACTTACAAAGTGTATTTTTGTAATTCTTAAATCTAGCTTCAATCCATGTTTTTTCATTCAAAATCAAAATGTAACAGTGGGATATATGTGGATAACGAAGATGAATGATGAAGAATAATGGTACTATATCTTTTGGTAAATGTATATGGTAGAGATATGATATAAATACTGAAAATAACAATCATAAAACAATATCTAAACCATATTCATTGTCAAGATTGAAGATTACATGGAAATGGTGATTGGGGAAAAGGAGAAAGTTGGGAGTAAACTTCGCGAATGGGGATAAAAGGCTAAACCATGGAATGGGATGAGTTTAGACTTAGTTCATTTCTTGTAAAAATAAGGGCATATTGGTAACTTTATGATCACGACTAGGGGTATTTTAGTTTTTTCAAATGAGTCTAAATCGCGTCAATAGTCTAGACCTATCAAACTCCCCCTTTTATGTGATTTGTGCGATGATGTTCTTCTGATCCTTTTTATTGTTGGGGAAGACTTGTTATTTTCAATTTGTGCTTGAGTTGTAAGAGAAAGTATGACCTATAATGGCGGTGCCTAAATCTACTTTTTCTCTCTATTGGGTAGAAAGAGAAACTATGACCTATGGTCGTGTTTTTAAATGAGTTAAACGAATTGGAATTAGGAACATTAGCTTTCATTAAGAAACTTGACCGAGTAAAAAAGATGGTTAGTTTTTGACTACGATCCTAAATCCAAAAAAGTAAAGGGTTGGAGGTAGATTCGGAGAATGCATATCACATAAATGTTGACTATGATATATGCTTAGGCTGGGGAAAAGTAATTATGTCTTGAAAACCACTACTTAGGGTAATTCTAACTTATTTCGGATGAGTCATTTCTACAAGCCTGCGGGTCTTTTATTCCAAGAGGTGTCTAGGGAAAAGGCAGGTATGTCACTGTAACACCATCAGAGCAGGCTTATCTGTAAGATTACTATTTTTCCCTTAGGTTTTGTTTAAGTGTGCTTATTTTTCTTTTATTTTTATTAAGTGCTTTATCTTATTTAAATATTATGTTGAGACCACATTGTGATAAGGGTCTCAAAGCATGTTCATTTATTTAATTTGGACTTACGAAAGATATTAGATAACTTATAAATACCCGTGTGTTGAGGAGTATGGGATGTTGATAGTGCTCCAAATGAACATATATTTAGGCACAATATCCTTCCAATATGTAAAGCTTTTAGTTGCAATTGTTCTATTTTTATGTAATATTCGTTTAAATAAATAAGTGCGAAGACAAAAGAAGAAAACGACGATTTGAAGACGCAAATGACCAAAAAGCTCAAATGAACAAGATATAATTCAAGTGGTTCCATTTATTGATAAGAAACGTCTAAAAATGACAAGAGTACGAGTCGCGGAATGCAAAGTACAAGATATTAAATCGTACGAATGGACGTTCGAAAATCCGGAACCGGGACATGAACCGAGCATCAACGCGCGAGTCAATGGAGCTAAAATTACAAGTCAACTATGCACAAGAATATAATATAATATATATAATTATATATATTATATTATATATTATATTAAAACGACCAGCCCACGTTTAAATCAAGAGAGGGTGCTGGCCAGCCTGTCCATGCGATCGCATGGAAATAACAAAGGAAACCCATGCGATCGCATGGTTCTCAAAATCAGAAAATATCTATAAAAGGCACCAGTTTTCGGACGAGAGAACATACACCTTCACACACTCTTTCTCTCAGTTTATATTTATATTTATATTTTATAATTATAATTTTAATTTTAAGTTAATAATAAGGTTATTGTAAGAAATGTTTTACGGGTTTTAAAGTTGAAACTCTGTCCGTGTAACGCTACGCAATAAATAATCACTGTAAGCTATGTTCTTCCTTTTTAAATTAATGTATCGTAACTAAGTTATTATTATGCTTATTTGAGGCAAAGTAATTGTGATGTTGGGCCAAATATTAAGATGGGGTTATTGAATTTTGTACCATAATTAGGGTTTGGACAAAAGACCGACACTTGTGGACATTGGACTATTGACTATTAATAGATAGGGGGTATTGTCTAATCGAATGACAACTCATTAGAATCTGTCGAACCTATCTTCAAATTAGTTAATCTAATAATTATTAAAATGATTATGTATGTTCTATTTAGTGACGTTTATACGACATCTTTTACGATCATTTAATTAATTATTCGGGTTGGGTAATTGATTATTCATTCTGATCAAGTGGGTAAATTAATATTCATATCTCATTAAAATAGGGGTGAATTACATACAAGGATAATTGGTGTAATTGTTAACAAAGTATTAAAACCTTGGATTACACGCAGTCGATAACCTGGTGTAATTATTAACAAAGTATTAAAACCTTGTTACAGTTTGAATCCCTAATTAGTTGGAATATTTGACTTCGAGAATAAGGTTAATTTGACGAGCATTTTATAATTATGACCGATGGACTATTATGGACAAAAACCAGATAGGTATCAAATAAACCAGGACAAAGGACAATTAACCCGGGTAACAATTAATTAAAATCAAAACGTCAAACATCATGATTACGGAAGTTTAAATAAGCATAATACTTTTATTTCATATTTCATCGTACCTTTATTTACTGTCATTTTAATTACTGCAATTTACTTTATCGCAATTTAAATTCTGTCATTTATATTATCGTCATTTATCTTTACGCTTTAATTAAAATCGACAAACCAGTCATTAAACGGTAAAACCCCCATTTTATAATAATAATAATACTACTATATTACTAATATATATATATATATATATATATATATATATATATATATATATATATATATATATATATATATATATATATATATATATATAAATATAATTGTTTAAAAATATAGTGTACGCAATAAGCCGTCTCCCTGTGGAAAGAACTGGACTTACTAGAAACTACACTACTCTACGATTAGGTACACTGCCTATAAGTGTTGTAGCAAGGTTTAGGTATATCCCATCTGTAAATTAATAAAACTTGTGTAATATTTCGTAGTAAAAATAATAGTATTTCGTATAGACCGCTACACACATCAAGTTTTTGGCGCCGCTGCTGGGAACCGGCGAAACGCTATATTTCTTATCTCTAATTTTGTAAAAATATTTTGTATTTATATAAAAACATATAAAAAATAAAAAAAATAAAAAATAAAAAATTTCTATATAAATAAAAAATTTCTATATATATATATCTATATATATAAGTGTTTAAATCTATATATATAATTTTAAGATATATAAAATTAAAAAATATTTTTATTTTTAGAATTTTAAATATACGTTTTTATATATAAATATTTTATATAAATTAAAATCAGAAAATAAAAATCAAAATAAAAAAATAAGTAATTGGGTCGAGCCTGTTCGAAGCCCAATCTGCTTCCGGTATCTTGTTCCATGCGATCGCATGGCCCGAGTGACCAATATTCATGCGATCGCATGAGGGACACTAATAGGCCAGAAACCTTGGACTGCATTAATTACGTAGGGTTTTAATTTTATAATAATAATTATTATTAGGGTTTAGTTATTATATTAAATAGTTTTTAGTTTTAATTTATATTTTGTAATATTAAGTTTTAATATTATTATTAAATATATAGATTAATATTTTTATAAAATATAATATAAAAATAATATTTTTATAATTTGTATTTTTATAATTTTAGTTATAATTTGTATTTTTATCGTTTATTTCGTATCATTCGCTATATAGTTTTAAGTTCAGTATTTTGCCGTAGTTATTTTTATATTTCTAGTTTTTAGGCTTTGCCGTAAAATCCCTTAAGTGCTTTTTCTTTAGATTAAGATTTAGGCGCTTTAGAATTTTGCGACGCCGTTTATATATTTTAGTGCCTTTTAAGTTATTGCCGTTTTGGATATAGATTTCTTTTTAAGCTTTAATACCTTTGGGCGCAACTTTTTAGATTTAGTTTTTAGACTTTTAAGTTTCGACGTTTTTCTTTCTTATTTTTATTTTTCAATTTTTATTTTTGGACGTTTTTCGACGCACTCTTTTTCTTTCTCATTTCTACGCTCTAGTTTTCAGGACATAGATTTTTATCTTCTTCAAAATTTTGACGAAAAATTATATTAAGCGGTTAAATTGATAGACATCCAAAATTTTCTGGTTCGTAGTAATAGTTGGATTTGTTAGTGGCGAGCTGTGGGCTTCCGATTTAAAGGGTCCTGGCTACCTGCTGCATCTATTGGCTATTCGAAACGTGGGCAAAATCAGAAAAATCTATTAATTTGATAACTTATATAATTTTTATCTTTATAACTAATAGGATATTCAGTGAATGCACCGAGCAAAATGTTCACCACCTTTCATACGTTCACCACCTGTAACCCGATCAAGACATCTAGCCAATATTATCGCCGTTGATTTTTCTTTAGAATCATCATCTAGTCGACCAAGTACTCCAATTCAAATTTCTGATAATCTATTTTTTGAACCCGACCTCACAATTGAGAACCCGGAGGATATTCAAGGACAATTCAGAGATCCTGAACCATTTATCATTCCTCAGGAACCACGAATTACTTATCCAGAGATTTTCGAGGAAGAAACTATTAAATCAGAATCCTCTAGTGATTCGGATTCAACAAATTCAAAAATGGAAGTAACGGAACCTCAAAGTATGGAAGACCGAATGATAGCCACACGCACTGTAGTGACCCGAACTTTTCCATGTTTATATATATTAAATGAAATTTTTATTTACATGATTAAGTGTTTTTAACATGTTAAGCAATCAAACTTGTTAAGACTTGATTAATTGAAATAGGTTTCATATAGACAATTGACCACCCAAGTTGACCAGTGATTCACGAACGTTAAAACTTGTAAAAACTATATGATGTCATATATATTGATATACATATAGTTAGCATGGTATTATGATAGGTAAACATATCATTAAGTATATTAACAATGAACTACATATGTAAAAACAAGACTACTAACTTAAAGATTTCGAAACGAGGCATATATGTAACGATTATCGTTGTAACGACATTTACATGTATATATATCATATTAAGATATATTAATACATCATAATATCATGATAATGTAATAATTTAACATATCATTTGATATAATAAACAATGGGTTAACAACACTTAACAGGACCGTTAACCTAAAGGCTTCAAAACAACATTTACATGTAACGACTAACGATGACTTAACGACTCAGTTAAAATGTATATACATGTAGTGCTTTAATATGTATTCATAAACTTTTGAAATAATTCAAGACACTTATCAAAATACTTACAATTACATCCTCGTTCAGTTTCATCAACAATTCTACTCGTATGCACCTGTATTCGTACTCGTACAATACACAGCTTTTAGATGTATGTACTATTGGTATATACACTCCATGATCAGCTCTTAGCAGCCCATGTGAGTTACCTAACACATGTGGGAACCATCATTTGGCAACTATCATGAAATATCTCATAAAATTACAAAAATATTAGTAATCATTCATGACTTAGTTACATGTAAACAAAATTACATATCTTTTATATCTAATCCATATACCAACGACCAAAAACACCTACAAACACTTTTATTCTTCAATTTTCTTCATCTAATTGATCTCTCTCAAGTTCTATCTTCAAGTTCTAAGTGTTCTTCATAAATTCTATAAGTTCTAGTTTCATAAAATCAAGAATACTTCTAAGTTTGCTAGCTTACTTCCAATCTTGTAAAGTGATCATACAATCTCAAGAAATCTTTCTTATTTACTGTAAGATATCTTTCTAATACAAGGTAATACTCATATTCAAACTTTGATTCAATTTCTATAACTATAACAATCTTATTTCGAGTGGAAATCTTACTTGAACTTGTTTTCGTGTCATGATTCTGCTTTAAGAACTTTCAAGCCATCCAAGGATCCTTTGAAGCTAGATCTAATTTTCTCATTTCCAGTAGGTTGATCCACAAAACCTGAGGTAGTAATGATGTTCATAACATCATTCAATTCATATATATATATATATATATATATATATATATATATATATATATATATATATATATATATATATATATATATATATATATATATATATATATATATATATATATATATATATATATATATAACTACCTTATTCGAAGGTTTAAACTTGAAATCACTAGAACATAGTTTAGTTAATTATAAACTTGTTCACAAACAAAAGTTAATCCTTCTAACTTGACTTTTAAAATCAACTAAACACATGTTCTATATCTATATGATATGCTAACTTAATGATTTAAAACCGGGAAACACGAAAAACACCGTAAAACCGGACATACGCCGTCGTAGTAACACCACGGGCTGTTTTGGGTTTGATAATTAAAAACTATGATAAACTTTGATTTAAAAGTTGTTCTTCTGGTAAAATGATTTTTCTTATGAACATGAAACTATATCCAAAAATCATGCTTAAACTCAAAGTGGAAGTATGTTTTCCAAAATGGTCATCTAGACGTCGTTCTTTCGACTGAAATGATTACCTTTACAAAAATGACTTGTAACCTGTATTTTCGTCTATAAACCTATATTTTTTCTGATTAGATTCATAAAATAGAGTTCAATATGAAACCATAGCAATTTGATTCACTCAAAACGGATTTAAAACGAAGAAGTTATGAGTAAAACAAGATTGGATATTTTTTGATTGTTGTAGCTACGGGAAATATTGTAACAATTTTATACAAATCATATCCTAGTTAACTTATATTGTATTATACATATATTCTAATATATTATGTAATCTTGGGATACCATAGACACGTATGCAAATGTTTTGACATATCATATCGACCCATGTATATATGTTATTTGGAACAACCATAGACACTATATATGCAGTAATGTTGGAGTTAGCTATACAGGGTTGAGGTTGATTCCAAAAATATATATACTTTGAGTTGTGATCTAGCCTGAGACGTGTATACACTGGGTCGTGGATTGATTCAAGATAATATATATCAATTTATTTCTGTACATCTAACTGTGGACAACTAGTTGTAGGTTACTAACGAGGACAGCTGACTTAATAAACTTAAAACAGTAAAACGTCTTAAAAAATGTTGTAAATATATTTTGAACATACTTTGATATATATATATGTACATATTTGTTATAGGTTCGTGAATCGACCAGTGGCCAAGTCTTACTTCCCGACGAAGTAAATCTGTGAAAGTGAGTTATAGTCACACTTTTAAAATCTAATATTTTTGGGATGAGAATACATGCAGCTTTATAAATTTTTCACAAAATAGACACAAGTACATGAAACTACTTTCTGTGGTTGAACGATCGAAGCCGAATATGCCCCTCTTACTTGGTAACCTAAGAATTAGTAAACCAGTCTACTAATTGACGCGAATCCTAAAGATAGATCTATTGGGCCCAACAAACACCATCCGTTGTAGCGGATGCTTTCGTACTTCGAGTTTTTATATCTTGTCCGATGGATGTCCCGGAATGATGGGGATATTCTTATATGCATCTTGTTAATGTCAGTTACCAGGTGTTCAAACCATATGAATGATTTTTATCTCTATGTATGGGATGTATATTGAAATATGAAATCTTGTGGTCTATTATTATGATTTGATAATATATAGGTTAAACCTATAACTCACCAACATTTTTGTTGACGTTTTATGCATGTTTATTCTCAGGTGATTATTAAGAGCTTCCGCTGTTGCATACTAAAATAAGGACAAGATTTGGAGTCCATGCTTGTATGATATTATGTAAAAACTGCATTCAAGTAACTTATTTTTGATGTAATATATTCTTATTGTAAACCATTATGTAATGGTCGTGTGTAAACGGTATATTTTAGATTATCATTATTTGATAATCTACGTAATGCTTTTTAAACCTTTATAGATAAAATAAAGGTTATGGTTGTTTTAAAATGAATGCAGTCTTTGAAAAACGTCTCATATAGAGGTCAAAACCTCGCGACGAAATCAATTAATATGGAACGTTTATAATCAATATGAACGGGACATTTCAGTTGGTATCCGAGCGTTGCTCTTAGAGAACCAGAAATTTGCATTAGTGTGTCTTATTGAGTTTGTTAGGATACATTAGTGAGTTTGGACTTCGACCGTGTTTTCTTTAAAAATGATTGCTTAACACTTTTGTTGGAAACTATATATTATTAACATGTAAATATTATGTGATATAGTAATCTCTTAATGTGTTTGATATTGTGTGATAGATGTCTACCACTAGAACAAATCCCATCGACTCACCTAATAATAATGAAGAGTCGAATATACTTTGGGAAGATTCACAAATTCCCGAAGAGGAACCGGAATAGGAGGAACCGAAAGAAGACGAATCGGAAGAAGAGGAACCGGAAGAGGAGGAACCGGAAGAGGAGGAACCGAAAGAAGAAGAGGTTTCGAAGGAAGAAATATTGATACCTACTGTAAATCGATTAAATAAAAGAAAATCCTCAACCAACGGACCAAAGTTAATAATGGTCAATGGTGTTTCCGTCGAGGAAGCAAAATATTGGGAAGATTATCAATTTTCCGATGAATCGGATCCCGATGAGGATTTCGATGATGTTATAGAAATTACCTCGACCCAATTTAATAAAGCGAAAGAAAATAATAAGGGAAAAGGTATAAAAATAGAGAAACCCGATTCCAACCCCGATGAACTTTATATGTATCGGCAACATCCGTATTTCCTAAAATGTAACAATGACTCGAGAACCTCTAAACCACCAGGTTTTTCTAAACCATTGTGGAAAACGATGGCTCGTATTAGAGGAATACCATATATTCCTCGAAAATTAGGAAAACGAACCAAGTCCGAAGAAGAAGAAACCAGTGATTCAGATTAGAGGGTTGTAATCATGTTGTGTATTATATGTATTGTAGTGTGCTTGTACTTTTTTGTTCTATGTAAAAATTGCTTGTATTGTTTGTTAATTATCTTTTACGAATCTAATCCTTGTCTATTTTTCAGTATAAAAACAAAATGGACGTTAAGGGTAGACAACCGAATATTTTAGAAGATCTACCAGAGGATATGATTGAGGAAATCTTGTCTAGAGTCGGTTAGAATTCATCAGTACAATTAATTATGGAAAAATTAACTTGTCAAACATTTGAAAGACTTTCCAGAAATGCCTTAGTTTATAAAAGGCTTTCCTTTGATAGGTGGGGTATATCACATTGGGGAGACCGTAAGTTACGTCGTGTTTTCTTTAAAGCGTTAAATGCGGGGAACCCAAATGCAATTTTACGCTACGGGTTAAGAACCTATTTTGACTCAACATATCCCAACATAGGATTTCGTGAGTTAGAAAGAGCTTCTAACATGCAACATAAAAAAGCATGTTATACTTACGGGTTAGTGATGTTCGCTTCTTACCAAAGTGAGAAAAAGAACATTGGATTACAACTTTTAAATAAAACCTTCCCACAAGTGACGGATTCAGTAATTGGGGTAAGAAACAAGGTTTTTAGATTATTACGGGGCTGTTGGACATTACGAAACCCTCGTCCTTTTGACGACATTACAACATGCTACCTAGCCAATGGTCATAACGGTTACTTTCCACAAGATCAAGGATGGGAAGTCGTCTTAGTAAAACCTGAATGCATGACTTGTTTCTGGACTTATGAATTACGTATCTTTATTTCTTTTGCTGAACAACTTGCGTATTAACTAGAATTGCCTTCATAGCTGCCGAGTAGCAAAGTTATTATGTGCTATATTTCATCCTATATGTTTATTAGCGGTATTGTAAGTTTGTAAAATATTGTATAAAGTTTGAACGCGAAATATTATTGTAATAAGTTTTTCATATAGAATCGTAGTAGTTGAATTGTATAATAGCTACTAAGTATGAACTTAACGGGTAGGTATTATCCGAATTAAAACTATAAAATGCTAATATGAAGACAAAGCTTTTATAAATAAGTTCATATTATGCTATGAAATACTATTGACTACTCTTAAATTCTATATGATTAACTCAATTCTTTTGGCTATTTTTGAAGGAAATGGCACCGGCGACTCGTCAGAACTTGAACATGAGTGAGGAAGACTTCCGTGTTTTCCTTGCTGCGAACATAGCCGCAGTACAGGCTGCGATGCAAAATAACAATAACTCTGGATCTAGTAGTGGAACTAATTCCGCAAGAAATCGTGTAGGATGCTTCTACAAAGAATTCACTGCCTGCAAACTTTTGAAATTTGATGGAACTGATGGACAAATTTGATTGAAACGGTGGACCGAGAAAGTTGAATCAGTGTTTGCCATAAGTAAGTGTACCGAAGAGGATAAATTTAAGTACGCTACGCATACCTTCACAGGTACTGCGCTAACGTGGTGGAACACCTATCTTGAACAGGTAGGAAAAAATGCTGCTACGCACTACCGTGGTCGGCATTCAAGCAATTGATGAACGAGCAGTACCGTCCTAGAAACGAAGTCAATAAGCTCAAGGTAGAGCTTAGAGAGTTACGAACACAAGGGTTCGACATTACCACATATGAACGACGATTCACAGAGTTGTGCCTATTATGTCCAGGAACGTTCGAAGATGAAGAAGAGAAGATCGACGCGTTTATAAAAGGGTTACCAGTAAGGATTCAAGAAGATGTAAGTTCACACGAGCCCGCCTCCATACAAAAGGCAAGTCGAATGGCTCACAAATTAGTGAACCAAATCGAAGGAAGGATTAAAGAGCAGGCGACCAAAGAGGCTAACATGAAACAAGTCAAGAGAAAGTGGGAAGAAACCAATGACAAGAGTCACCAATACAACAACAACAATCACAACCACAATCGCAACAACTATCCCAATAACCGCAACATCAATCGCAACAACAACTTCAACAAACGTCCCAACAACAACTACAATAACTGTCCCAACAACAATAACAACAACAACAACAACAATAGCAACAATAACAATCCCAACAACAACCTCGATAACAACAACAGCAACAAAAACCAAAAATGCCAAAGGTGTGAAGAGTACCACCAGAATGGGTTCTGCACGACATTTTGCACCAAGTGTAAAAGAACTGGCCATGGTGCGAAAAAGTGTGAGGTCTACGGACCAAAGTTTAATAGAACTAAAGGAACAAATAGTGGCAAAACAAGTAATGCCGCCTTTGTTTGTTATGGATGTGGAAAACCGGGCCACTTTAGAAGTAATTGCCCGAGTCAGGGGAATACTAATGGGCAGGGCCGCGGAAGAGTTTTCAATATTAATACGGCAGAAGCGCAGGAAGACCCGGAGCTTGTTACGGGTACGTTTCTTATTGATAATAAATCTGCTTATATTTTATTTGATTCAGGTGCGGAGAGAAGCTATATGAGTAGAGATTTTTGTGCTAAGTTAAGTTGCCCAATGACGCCTTTGGATAGTAAATTTTTACTCGAATTAGCAAACGGTAAATTAATTTCAGCAAATAATATATGTCGGGATAGAGAAATTAAACTGGGGGATGAAACGTTTAAAATTGATTTAATACCAGTCGAGTTAGGGAGTTTTGATGTAATAATTGGTATGGACTGGTTGAAAAAGGTGAGAGCAGAGGTCATTTGTTACAAAAATGCGATTCGCATTATGCATGAAAAGGGAAAACCCTTAATGGTGTACGGAGAAAAGAGCAACGCGAAGTTAAATCTTATTTGTAACCTGAAGGCACAAAAACTAAGAAGCAAAGGTTGCTATGCTGTGCTAGCACACGTCGAGAAAGTCAATTCTGAAGAAAAGAACATCTATGATGTTCCCGTCGCAAAAGAATTTCCCGATGTATTTCCAAAAGAATTACCGGGACTACCTCCACACCGATCCGTTGAATTTCAAATAGACCTTGTACCGGGAGCTGCACCAATAGCTCGTGCTTCATACAGACTCGCACCCAGCAAAATGAAGGAACTTCAGAGCCAATTACAAGAACTTTTAGAGCGTGGTTTCATTCAACCAAGCACATCACCATGGGGAGCTCCTGTTTTGTTTGTCAAGAAGAAGGATGGTACATTTAGGTTATGTATCGACTACCGAGAGTTGAACAAACTTACCATCAAGAACTGCTACCCATTACCGAGAATCGACGACTTATTTGATCAACTACAAGGTTCATCGGTTTATTCTAAGATTGATTTACGTTCTGGGTATCATCAAATGCGGGTGAAGGAGGATGATATTCCAAAGACTGCTTTTAGGACGCGTTACGGTCATTACGAGTTTATGGTTATGCCGTTTGGGTTGACTAACGCACCAGCTGTGTTCATGGACCTCATGAACCGAGTGTGTGGACCATACCTTGACAAGTTTGTCATTGTTTTCATCGATGACATACTTATTTACTCAAAGAATGACCAAGAGCACGAAGAACATTTGAGAAAAGTGCTAGAGTTGTTAAGAAAAGAAAAACTGTACGCTAAGTTTTCAAAGTGTGCATTTTGGTTGGAAGAAGTTCAATTCCTCGGTCACATAGTGAACAAAGAAGGTATTCAGGTGGATCCAGCAAAGATTGAAACCGTTGAAAAATGGGAAACCCCAAAAACTCCGAAGCATATACGCCAATTTTTAGGACTAGCTGGGTACTACAGAAGATTCATCCAAGATTTTTCCAGAATAGCAAAACCCTTGACTGCATTAACGCATAAAGGGAGGAAATTTGAATGGAAGGATGAATAAGAAAAAGCGTTTCAATTGTTGAAGAAAAAGTTAACTACGACACATATATTGTCATTGCCTGAAGGGAATGATGATTTTGTGATATATTGTGACGCCTCAAAGCAAGGTCTCAGTTGTGTATTAATGCAACGAACGAAAGTAATTGCTTATGCATCTAGACAATTGAAGATTCACGAGCAGAATTATACGACGCATGATTTGGAATTAGGCGCGGTTGTTTTTGCATTAAAGACTTGGAGGCACTACTTATATGGGGTCAAAAGTATTATATATACCGACCACAAAAGTCTTCAACACATATTTAATCAGAAACAACTGAACATGAGGCAGCGCAGATGGATTGAATTGTTGAATGATTACAACTTTGAGATTCGTTACCACCCGGGGAAGGCAAATGTGGTAGCCGACGCCTTGAGCAGAAAGGACAGAGAACCTATTCGAGTAAAAGCTATGAATATAATGATTCACACTAACCTTACTACTCAAATAAAGGAGGCGCAACAAGGAGTTTTAAAAGAGGGAAACTTAAGGGATGAAATACCCAAAGGATCGGAGAAGCATCTTAATATTCAGGAAGACGGAACCCGGTATAGGGCTGAAAGAATTTAGGTACCAAAATTTGGAGATATGAGAGAAATGGTACTTAGAGAAGCTCATAAAACCAGATACTCAATACACCCTGGAACGGGGAAGATGTACAAGGATCTCAAGAAACATTTTTGGTGGCCGGGTATGAAAGCCGATGTTGCTAAATACGTAGAAGAATGTTTGACGTGTTCTAAGGTCAAAGTGGAGCATCAGAAACCATCAGGTCTACTTCAACAACCCGAAATCCCGGAATGGAAATGGGAAAACATTACCATGGATTTCATCACTAAATTGCCAAGGACTGCAAGTGGTTTTGATACTATTTGGGTAATAGTTGATCGTCTCAACAAATCAGCACACTTCCTGCCAATAAGAGAAGATGACAAGATGGAGAAGTTAGCACGACTGTATTTGAAGGAAGTCATCTCCAGACATGGAATACCAATCTCTATTATCTCTGATTGGGATGGCAGATTTATTTCAAGATTCTGGCAGACATTACAGCAAGCATTAGGAACTCGTCTAGACATGAGTACTGCCTATCATCCACAAACTGATGGGCAGAGCGAAAGGACGATACAAACGCTTGAAGACATGCTACGAGCATGTGTTATTGATTTCGGAAACAGTTGGGATCGACATCTACCGTTAGCAGAATTTTCCTACAACAACAGCTACCATTCAAGCATTGAGATGGCGCCGTTTGAAGCACTTTATGGTAGAAAGTGCAGGTCTCCGATTTGTTGGAGTGAAGTGGGGGATAGACAGATTACGGGTCCGGAGATAATACAAGAAACTACCGAGAAGATCATCCAAATTCAACAACGATTGAAAACCGCCCAAAGTAGACAAAAGAGCTACGCTGACATTAAAAGAAAAGATATAGAATTTGAAATTGGAGAGATAGTCATGCTTAAAGTTGCACCTTGGAAAGGTGTTGTTCGATTTGGTAAACGAGGGAAATTAAATCCAAGGTATATTGGACCATTCAAGATTATTGATCGTGTCGGACCAGTAGCTTATCGACTTGAGTTACCTCAACAACTCGTGGCTGTACATAATACTTTCCACGTCTCGAATTTGAAGAAATGTTTTGCTAAAGAAGATCTAACAATCTCGTTAGACGAAATCCAAATCAACGAAAAACTTCAATTCATCGAAGAACCCGTCGAAATAATGGATCGTGAGGTTAAAAGATTTAAGCAAAACAATATAGCAATTGTTAAGGTTCGATGGAATGGTCGTAGAGGACCCGAGTTCACATGGGAATGAGAAGATCAAATGAAGAAGAAATACCCGCACTTATTTCCAGAAGATACGTCAACACCTCCAACTGCTTAAAATTTCGGGACAAAATTTCTATAACGGGTAGGTACTGTAGTGACCCAAACTTTTCCATGTTTATATATATTAAATGAAATTGTTATTTACATGATTAAGTGTTTCCAACATGTTAAGCAATCAAACTTGTTAAGACTTGATTAATTGAAATAGGTTTCATATAGACAATTGACCACCCAAGTTGATCGGTGATTCACGAACATTAAAACTTGTAAAAACTATATGATGTCATATATATGGATATACATATAGTTAACATGGTATTATGATAAGTAAACATATCATTAAGTATATTAACAATGAACTACATATGTAAAAACAAGACTACTAACTTAAGGATTTCGAAACGAGGCATATATGTAACGATTATCGTTGTAACGACATTTAAATGTATATATATCATATTAAGATATATTAATACATCATAATATCATGATAATGTAATAATTTAACATCTCATTTGATATAATAAATAATGGGTTAACAACACTTAACAGGATCGTTAACCTAAAGGCTTCAAAACAATATTTACATGTAACGACTAACGATGACTTAACGACTTAGTTAAAATGTATATACATGTAGTGTTTTAATATGTATTCATAAACTTTTGAAAGAATTCAAGACACTTATCAAAATACTTCTACTTAACAAAAATGCTTACAATTACATCCTCGTTCAGTTTCATCAACAATTCTACTCGTATGCACCCGTATTCGTACTCGTACAATACACAGCTTTTAGATATATGTACTATTGGTATATACACTCCAATGATCAGCTCTTGGAAGCCCATGTGAGTCACCTAACACATGTGGGAACCATCATTTGGCAACTATCATGAAATATCTCATAAAATTACAAAAATATTAGTAATCATTCATGACTTATTTACATGTAAACAAAATTACATATCCTTTATATCTAATCCATATACCAACGACCAAAAACACCTACAAACACTTTCATTCTTCAATTTTCTTCATCTAATTGATCTCTCTCAAGTTCTATCTTCAAGTTCTATCTTCAAGTTCTAAGTGTTCCTCATAAATTCTATAAGTTCTAGTTTCATAAAATCAAGAATACTTCCAAGTTTGCTAGCTTACTTCCAATCTTGTAAAGTGATCATCCAACCTTAAGAAATCTTTCTTATTTACTGTAAGATATCTTTCTAATACAAGGTAATACTCATATTCAAACTTTGATTCAATTGCTATAACTATAACAATCTTATTTCGAGTGGAAATCTTACTTGAACTTGTTTTCGTGTCATGATTCTGCTTCAAGAACTTTCAAGCCATCCAAGGATCCTTTCAAGCTAGATCTATTTTTCTCATTTCTAGTAGGTTTATCCATAAAACCTGAGGTAGTAATGATGTTCATAACATCATTCGATTCATATATATATAACTACCTTATTCGAAGGTTTAAATTTGAAATCACTAGAACATAGTTTAGTTAATTCTAAACTTGTTCACAAACAAAAGTTAATCCTTCTAACTTGACTTTTAAAATCAACTAAACACATGTTCTATATCTATATGATATGCTAACTTAATGATTTAAAACCTGGAAACACGAAAAACACCGTAAAACCGGACATACGCCGTCGTAGTAACACCGCGGGCTGTTTTGGGTTTGATAATTAAAAACTATGATAAACTTTGATTTAAAAGTTGTTCTTTTGGTAAAATGATTTTTCTTAAGAACATGAAACAATATCCAAAAATCATGGTTAAACTCAAAGTGGAAGTATGTTTTCCAAAATGGTCATCTAGACGTCGTTCTTTCGACTGAAATGACTACCTTTACAAAAATGACTTGTAACCTGTATTTCAGACTATAAACCTATAATTTTTCTATTTAGATTCATAAAATAGAGTTCAATATGAAACCATAGCAATTTGATTCAGTCAAAACGGATTTAAAACGAAGAAGTTATGGGTAAAACAAGATTGGATATTTTTTGATTATTGTAGCTACGGGAAATATTATAACAATTCTATACAAATCATATCCTAGCTAACTTATATTGTATTATACATTTATTCTAATATATTATGTAATCTTGGGATACCATAGACACGTATGCAAATGTTTTGACATATCATATCGATCCATGTATATATGTTATTTGGAACAACCATAGACACTCTATATGCAGTAATGTTGGAGTTAGCTATACAGGGTTGAGGTTGATTCCAAAAATATATATACTTTGAGTTGTGATATAGCCTGAGACGTGTATACACTGGGTCGTGGATTGATTCAAGATAATATATATCAATTTATTTCTGTACATCTAACTGTGGACAACTAGTTGTAGGTTACTAACGAGGACAGCTGACTTAATAAACTTAAAACAGTAAAACGTATTAAAAAATGTTTTAAATATATTTTGAACATACTTTGATATATATGTACATATTTGTTATAGGTTCATGAATCGACCAGTGGCCAAGTCTTACTTCCCAATGAAGTAAATATGTGAAAGTGAGTTATAGTCCCACTTTTAAAATCTAATATTTTTGGCATGAGAATACATGTAGCTTTATAAATATTTTACAAAATAGACACAAGTACATGAAACTACTTTCTATGGTTGAACGATCGAAGCCGAATATGCCCTTTTTACTTGGTAACCTAAGAATTAGTAAACCAATCTACTAATTGACGCGAATCCTAAAGATAGATCTATTGGGCCCAACAAACCCCATCCGTTGTAGCGGATGCTTTAGTACTTCGAGTTTTTATATCATGTCCGATGGATGTCCCGGAATGATGGGGATATTCTTACATGCATCTTCTTAATGTCGGTTACCAGGTGTTCAAACCATATGAATGATTTTTATCTCTATGTATGGGATGTATATTGAAATATGAAAGCTTGTGGTCTATTATTATGATTTGATAATATATAGGTTAAACCTATAACTCACCAACATTTTTGTTGACGTTTTAAGCATGTTTATTCTCAGGTGATTATTAAGAGCTTCCGCTGTTGCATACTAAAATAAGGACAAGATTTGGAGTCCATGCTTGTATGATATTATGTAAAAACTGCATTCAAGAAACTTATTTTTGATGTAATATATTCTTATTGTAAACCATTATGTAATGGTCGTGTGTAAATGGTATATTTTAGATTATCATTATTTGATAATCTACGCAATGTTTTTTAAACCTTTATAGATAAAATAAAGGTTATGGTTGTTTTAAAAATGAATGCAGTCTTTGAAAAACGTCTCATATAGAGGTCAAAACCTCGCGACGAAATCAATTAATATGGAACGTTTATAATCAATATGAACGGGACATTTCACGCACGGGCCAGATGTTAATGCGCCAGATTATGAAATCAAGGGACAAATCCTACACATGGTAACTAATCAATGCCAATATAGTGGTACGCCAAAAGAAGTTCCAAACGAACATCTTCGAACCTTTAATAGGATTTGTACTCTATTCAAAATCAGAGAAGTTGAGGATGAACAGATCTATTTCATGTTGTTTCCCTGGACTTTAAAGGGAGAAACCAAAGATTGGTTAGAATCATTACCTGAAGGAGCGATTGACACATGGGATGTTTTAGTTGAGAAATTTCTTAAAAGATTCTTTTCGGCATCTAATGCCGTAAGACTTCAAGGAGAAATTGTTACGTTCGCGCAAAGGCCAAATGAAACATTATATGAGGCGTGGACAAGATTCGGAAAGTTGTTGAGAGGATGTCCTCAGTACGGTTTAGACACTTATCAAATAGTATAAATATTCTACCAAGGTGTCAACGTCGCTACATGAAAAGACATCGACACAGTAGCTGGTGGTTCCATTATGAAGAAAACCCCAACTGAAGCTCGCAAAATTATTGATAATACTGCCTCCTACTCGCATGAGTGGCATCAAGAAAAAGATATCTTTCGTTCATCTAAAGTGGCTAGAGCCGATTCTAGCCATGACTTTGATTCCGTTTCCGCAAAAATAGATGCTTTCGAGAGACGAATGGAAAAGATGACTAAAGATATTCACGCAATACGAATCAGTTGTGAGCAATGCGGTGGACCACACTTAACGAAAGATTGTCACATTGAGCAAACGATGGAACAACGAGAGAATGTTTCTTACATGAACCAAAGGCCGGGAAATAATTATCAAAATAATTATCAACCGCAAAGGCCAAACTTCAATCGAAATCAAAACATTCTTTACAATCCAAATGGACTCAACAATAACTCGTACAACCAAGGTCCGAATAACCAATCAACTCAAAACAACACTTTCAATCAACAAAGACCTGGCTTGTATAAACCACCACAACAAACTTAAGAGAAAAAGCCAAATCTGGAAGAAATGATGGCAAAGCTAATGGAATCTCAAACACAATTTATTACATCTCAAACCCAAACGAATGAGAGGTTTGATCAGTCATTAAGAACTCAACAAGCTTCCATTTTGAATCTAGAAAAACACGTAGGTACGCTTGCTAGCATGATGAGTGAGAGGGAACAAGCAAAGCTACCGAGTAATACTGAAGTAAATCCTCGGAAGGAGAATGTTAATATGGTGTAAACAAATTCTGAAAAACCAGCATCAGAAGATGGGAAGGTTTTAGATGTGAGTAACAATGAAGAAGTTACAACACCACCACCACCCGAGTATGTAAAGCCAGTGGTGGCACCATACAGACCACCCATCCCGTTTCCAAGAAAAGGAGTTGAGTATGAGCAAGTAATAGGTAATAAAGTTTGTGATACCTCTAGAAAGAAGAATAAGAATAAGAAAGTACAAGAAACAAAAACCGTAAAGATAAACCCGGTGAAGACAGTTCCACCAAAACCTCCACCTAGGTTGGGTGATTCGGGTGAATTTATTGTTCCTTATCTACTTAGTGATTGTGTTATGTATGATGCACTAGCAGATTTAGGTGCAAGTGTGAGTGTTATGCCTCTTTCATTATATAAGAGATTAGGAGTAGGTGAGTTAAGTCCAACGAAAATGAGTGTTAGACTCTTTGATCAAACCATTAAGCACCCAGTTGGAATTGCTGACAACCTACCCGTTCAAGTAGGTAATTTAACCTTTCTAGTTGAATTTATTGTCATTGACATAGAAGAGGACTCAAACATTCCTCTAATTTTAGGTCGACCATTCTTAGCGTCCACCGGGGCGTTATTTGATGTAAGAGAGGGTAGAATGACACTTAGTGATGGTGACAAATCAGTCACTTTTGTGAGTCGAAAGGCTAAATCTCCACCAACCAAAACCGTTGAACCAACAAAAATGATTGGTAAGAAGCATATTGTTTTACCAACTCCAACGGTAGTGCTTAACAATAATAAAATGCCTAAGTGTGGGGAAGATGAAGTAACACCTAATGATGACCTGATAACAAAGAACCCTGTTGTTGATACGAAATTAAATGACTCCGTTATTAACAGTTCAATGAAGAAACTTATTAAACGGATTCGCGATGCTAGAATCAATGGGAACTTTAAGTTATGTAACCGGTTAGTATCCAATCTATCGCCTAAAGAAAAGGCAAAACTAGTTGAATTTGTGGATATTACACAGGAATCCGACCAATGGCTTAAAGTAAAAGTCACAGATATGCAAGTTGATTATGGTCCAAGAGAAATTGACAATGAAGTTAACCACAATTTCGACACCACAGTTACCTAAGTGTGGGGAGATTCAAATGTTTTAAGAAAAAAAATTGATGTCTAGAGTTAGTTGTTCTGTTCTCGTGTAGTTTCCGAGAATGGAATCCAATTAGTCTTTTCCACTAGCAGACACTAAAGAACTAGTTTTCTCCCCTCATTCTGAAATTTTGTTTTGTAGGTTTTGTATGAAATTAATATGCATTTTTAAATTTAAGTTTTGTGTGAATTTAAAAAGAAAAATTACTTTATTTCATTAAGTTTAAAAAATGATTTCTAAAATTCGTCGTAAGTTAAAGACTAGGTCATGGAACCGAAATTGCTTTACCCGAGGGCGGGGCGAAAAATTTTATTATCATTATTTTAATATTATTGATCTAAAGTATACCAAAAAAATTAAAAAACCCAAAAATCTTTGCTTTTAAAACAATCGCTTTAAAAACGACAAATTTTAAATTTTTTCGAGGGACGGACTAGGTAAACATATCGAAACTACCTAAAGTAAAAGGAAACAAAATTTTAAAAAAATTATTCATTTAAATTATTTTAATAAATAAAAGTTTTATATATATATATATATATATATATATATATATATATATATATATATATATATATATATATATATATATATATATATATATATATATATATATATATAAAATATATATTATATATATGTTTGTAGTTTATGTACAAAACAGGGTAAAACAGCGCACTTTCAAAGACTAGCATTAAAGTTCAGCAAAAGCTACTAATTTTGACGACACGACGCAAAATATCAAATGTGATATAAAATAATATGTTTGCAAACTTGGTATTTTTAATCACTTTTCTACACTAATCACCCTCATGAATTTATAATTATAGTCTGATTTTATGCAAATGAGGGCATTGCATGATCTCAAGTGGGGGAAGGGTTATAAATTTTCTCGGGTTTACACTTAGTTTAATTGCCAAATTTTGTGAAAATTTAAAAAATTTTCAACTAAATGAATTCAAAATCATGTTTATACATATTTATGAACGATAAAACTAGGTGTTAATGCCGAAATTATTGTTACCTCAGAGAGAACATAAATGGAGAAACAACCCAAAACGCTTGAATTCATTTAAAATGGAATAGAAGAGAATAAAAAGGCAAAGAAAGAATAAATAAAAGCTAAGTGTGGGAAGAATTTACCAATTTCTTTAAAACACATATCACATATTTGGTACAGATTATTGTAGGTACTTTTGCTTTGGACTAAACTAATCAGTTTTACCCAGTTTATTGTAATATAAATAGAATTTATAAGGAAGTAAAGTCTTCCGAGAGAAAAAAAAGACACGCGCTTCTTGATTTAGGTCAGGAAGTTGTCGGCCAGACCAGCTGTAGGTTGACAAAAAATCTAGAAAAATCATCTCTAAAATCAGCAGGAAATCCACGGACCTCAGCATCAAACAGGGTCGCCATGTGGTCAGACTTATCCTAACCATGAGAGGATCTATCTCATAAAATGAGGAGGGCACCGTGCAAATTAGCTTGATAAGACTAATGAATCAGACCTACAGAAAGGATAATCTCCTTAAAGATTAAAAATCAGCATTTAAGCCTGATATTACTCAATCCTTGAGATTGACTTTAAAGATTGAGAATTACAAACTCATGGAATTCAATGATATCTAAACTCGAGCTTGAACGAGAAAATATTTTGATCAAATTAAAACCGATTTGTTTTCTGAAAACCCATTTTCAATGCGTTCATTACCATTGAACGTAAAATCCTAGGAATTCACCTGGAATTCATTAGGTCACCTGAACTAAATCGGGTGTCAACCGTAAGAACGGGGGTTGCATAGCATGGTCGAAGACATGACCTTATGCCAGACCGAAAAATTATAGGGTGATCTTTACTATTTCTCCTACAAAGGATAGTAATTGCATCCGACACGTTTTGGACCATGAACATCTGCATGTCATTAGACATTGCCTTAACAGTTGCTTATTCAACGCTTTCCTTTACAACCGGACGGCAATTTACTAAAAGGTAATATACGGAACAAGTATACTGGACGTGTGCTTTCCTAATACAAGGTTAGCAAGTGGGTGACACAAAACCACAAGTTTTTGAGCTAAAATTTTGTAACCTGAAACCCACAAAACCCACAAAAATATTTTGCACATACCGGTGAAGGGTTATTCCGGAAAACTTATCTAGGGTAAAAGCTAGAATGAATTTTCAAAAGATCAAATGTTTTTATAAAGATCCAATTCCCTTAAAGGATCTAAAATTTTATAGTCATGTGGAACTATAAACTACATCGTTACTATCATTGTTCATAACGCTATATCAAAATCACTTATGTATAAAGTGTGAAAAAAAGTGATTCGAGTGAAGTGTGATTTTATTTCAAGTAATGTATTGCTTGAGGACAAGCAACGTTCAAGTGTGGGGATATTTGATAGTGCTCCAAATGAACATATATTTAGGCACAATATCCTTCTAATATATAAAGCTTTTAGTTGCAATTGTTCTATTTTTATGTAATATTCGTTTAAATAAATAAGTGCGAAGACAAAAGAAGAAAATGATGATTTGAAGACGCAAATGACCAAAAAGCTCAAATGAACAAGATATAATTCAAGTGATTCCATTTATTGATAAGAAACGTCTAAAAATGACAAGAGTACGAGTCGTGGAATGCAAAGTACAAGATATTAAATCGTACGAAAGGACGTTCAAAAATCCCGAACCGGGACATGAACCGAGCATCAACGCGCGAGTCAACGGAGCTAAAATTACAAGTCAACTATGCACAAGAATATAATATAATATATATAATTATATATAATTATATATTATATTATATATTATATTAAAACGAGCAGCCCACGTTTAAATCAAGAGAGGGTGCTGGCCAGCCTGTCCATGCGATCGCATGGAAATAACAAAGGAAACCCATGCGATCGCATGGGTCTCAAAATAAGAAAACATCTATAAAAGGCACCAGTTTTCGGACGAGAGAACATACACCTTCACACACTCTTTCTCTCAGTTTATATTTATACTTATATTTTATAATTATAATTTTAATTTTAAGTTAATAATAAGGTTATTGCAAGAAATGTTTTACGGGTTTTAAATAATCACTGTAAGCTATGTTCTTCCTTTTTAAATTAATGTATCGTAACTAAGTTATTATTATGCTTATTTGAGCCGAAGTAATTGTGATGTTGGGCTAAATATTAAGATGGGGTTATTGAATTTTGTACCATAATTAGGGTTTGGACAAAAGACCGACACTTGTGGACATTGGACTATTGACTATTAATAGATAGGGGGTATTGTCTAATCGAATGACAACTCATTAGAATCTGTCGAACCTATCTTCAAATTAGTTAATCTAATAATTATTAAAATGATTATGTATGTTCTATTTAGTGACGTTTATACGACATCTTTTACGATCATTTAATTAATTATTTGGGTTGGGTAATTGATTATTCATTCTGATCAAGTGGGTAAATTAATATTCATATCTCATTAAGGGTGGATTACATACAAGGATAATTGGTGTAATTGTTAACAAAGTATTAAAACCTTGGATTACAAGCAGTCGCTAACCTGGTGTAATTATTAACAAAGTATTAAAACCTTGTTATAATTCGAATCCCTAATTAGTTGGAATTATTTGACTTCGGGAATAAGGTTAATTTGACGAGCATTTTATAATTTGACCGATGGACTATTATGGACAAAAACCAGATAGGTATCAAATAAACCAGGACAAAGGACAATTAACCCGGGTAACAATTAATTAAAATCAAAACGTCAAACATCATGATTACAGAAGTTAAAATAAGCATAATACTTTTATTTCATATTTCATCGTACCTTTATTTACTGTCATTTTAATTACTGCAATTTACTTTATCGCAATTTAAATTCTGTCATTTATATTATCGTCATTTATCTTTACGCTTTAATTAAAATCGACAAACCGGTCATTAAACGGTAAAACCCCCCTTTTATATAATCATTTATTAATAGTCCACAAGATTTCATTTTTCATAAACATCCATCTCATATCAGGCATTTCGCATAAACTGCATAGAGATAAAAATCATTCATATGGTGAACACCTGGTAACCAACATTAACAGAACGCGTCTAGAATATCCCCATCATTTCGGAACTCTAATCGGACATGATAAAATCGAAGTACTAAAGCATCCGTAACCCGGATGGGGTTTGTTAGGCCCAATAGATCTATCTTTGGGATTCGCGTTAATTAGGGTTTCTGTTCCCTAATTCTTAGATTACCAGACTAAAAAGGGTGATATTCGGTAATAATAATTCAACCATAGAATGTAGTTTCACTGTGTCTATATTGTAAAACATTTATAAAACTGCATGTATTCTCATCCCAAAATATTAGATTTTAAAATGGGACTATAACTCACTTTCACAGATTCTTAATTCGTTGAGAATTAGACTTGGCCACTGATCGATTCACAAACCTATAACAAATATATACATATTTATCAAAGTATGATCGAAATATATTCAAAATATGTTTTATTACGTTTTAACGATTTATGTTTGTTAAGTTAGCAGTCCAACGTTAGTAATCTACAACTAGTTATCCACAGTTAGATGTACAGAATTAAATCAATATATATTATCTCGAATCAATCCACGACCCAGTCTATACAAGTCTCAAGCTAGATCACAACTCAAAGTATATATATTATTTTAGAATCAACCACAACCCTGTATAGCTAACTCGAACATTACTGCATATAGAGTGTCTATGGTTGTTCTCAAATAATATATATATATGGGTCTATATGATATGTCAAAACATTGTATACGTGTCTATGGTGTCCCAAGATTACAAAATATATGTTAGAATACATGTATAATACAATATAAGTTAGTTAAGTTATGATTTGTATAGATTTGTTACAAATTTCACGTAGCTACAACAAGTAAAAATATCCAATTTTGTTTTACCCATAACTTCTTCGTTTTAAATCCGTTTTGAGTGATTCAAGTTGCTATGGTTTCATATTGAACTGAAATTTATTAATCTAAACAGAAAAAGTATAAGTTTATAGTCAAAAATATAAGTTACAAGTCATTTTTGTAAGAGGTAGTCATTTCAGTCGAAAGAACGACGTCTTGATTACCATTTTGAAAAACATACTCCCACTTTGAGTTTAACCATGATTTTTGGATATAGTTTCATGTTCATAAGAAAAATCATTTTCCCAGAAGAACAAATTTTAAATCAAAGTTTATCATAGTTTTTAATTATCTAACCCAAAACAGCCCCCGGTTTCACTACGACGGCGTATGTCCGGTTTTACGGTGTTATTCGTGTTTCCAGGTTTTAAATCATAAAGTAAGAATATAATATAGATATAGAACATGTGTTTAGTTGATTTTAAAAGTCAAGTTAGAAGGATTAACTTTGTTTGCGAACAAGTTTAGAATTAACTAAACTATGTTCTAGTGATTACAAGTTATAATCTTCGAATAAGATAGTTTAATATATATGAATCGAATGATGTTATGAACATCATTACTACCTCAAGTTTAGTAGGTAAACCTAATGGAAGTGATAAGAAATGATCTAGCTTCAGAGGATCTTAGATGGCTTGAAAGTTCTTGAAGTAGAATCATGACACGAAAACAAGTTCAAGTAAGATTTCTACTCGAATTAAGATTGTTATATTTATAGAAATTGAATCAAAGTTTGAATATGAATTATACCTTGAACTAGAATGATAACCTACTGTAAATAACAGAGGTTTCTTGATCTTAGATGATTACTTGGAATGGATTAGAAAGTTTAGAAGTAAACTTGTAAACTTTAAAGTGTTTATGAAGTGTTCTCGAGTAGTTGTTTTGTATGTTGATCTAGGTTAACTAGATTGAGCTAGATTAAGCTAGATTATGAAGAAAATGATTAAGAACACTTAGAACAATAAGAGAGGAATTGAGAGAGAGTAATTTGATGCATAAAAGTTGAAATGAAAATGGTATTATGGTTGATGAAGAAAAACGTGATCCTACCCTTGAATATAAGGTTCCATTAGTTTGTATTTTTGTTAGATATTTCATGCTAGTTGCCAAATGATGGTTCTCACATGTTTAGGTGACTCATTAAGGCTGCTAAGAGCTGATCATTAAAGTGTATATACCAATAGTATATTGATAAGGCTAAAAAGGAACATATATTTCATAGCAATATCCCTCCTAAATAATAGGTTTTCATATGTAATTGTATTATATTTTCATTGTAATTGTTTAAATAAATAAGTGCGGAGACAAAAGGCAAAAATGAAGATTTGAAGACACAAACTTCCAAAAAGCTCAAATGTTCAAGAAACAATTCAAAAGGTTCAATTTATTGATGAAAAACGTCTAAAAATGACAAGAGTACAAGTTACAAAACGCAAAGTACAAGATATTAAATTGTACGCAAGGACGTTCGAAAATCCGGAACCGGGACATGAGTCAACTATCAACGCCCGACGCAATGGACCAAAAATTATGAGTCAACTATGCACAAGAATAAAATATAATATATAAATAATTATATAAATTATTTATATATTATAAATATATATATAATCATGTCGACAAGCTATGAGACAAAGGATCCTGAGCTGGATTTTCAAACTCCACGACTCGCGGAGTTTGAAGGCCAAAAACTCCACGACTCGCGGAGCTGTCAGAAATCAAAACGCCTATAAAAGGCCATGCATTCGTTCGATAAAAATAATAAATAATAATAATAATACTCTGTAATAAATAAATAAATAAATAAATATATATATATATAATATATAGTATAGGGTAGTTTTATATTAGATTAGTTTGGGTTATGTAAAGGTTATTTTACGGGTTTTTGAAGTCGAAATTATGTCCGTGTACCACTACGCGATAAATAATCAATGTAAGCTATGTTCTCCTTTTTAAATTAATGTCTCGTACTTAAGTTATTATTATGCTTATTTAAGACAAAGTAATCATGATGTTGGGCTAAAATACTAAAATTGGGTAATTGGGCTTTGTACTATAATTGGGGTTTGGACAAAAGAACGACACTTGTGGAAATTAGACTATGGGCTATTAATGGGCTTTATATTTGTTTAACTAAATGATAGTTTGTTAATTTTCATATAAAGATTTACAATTGGACGTCCCTATAAATAACCATATACACTCGATCGGACACGATGGGCGGGGTATTTATATGTACGAATAATCGTTCATTTAACCGGACACGGGAATGGATTAATAGTCTATGGACTTATTAAAACAGGGGTGAAATTATGTACAAGGACACTTGGCGTAATTGTTAACAAAGTATTAAAACCTTGGGTTACACGCAGTCGATATCCTGGTGTAATTATTAAACAAAGTATTAAGACCTTGTTACAGTTTAAGTCCCCAATTAGTTGGAATATTTGACTTCGGGTATAAGGATAATTTGACGAGGACACTCGCATTTTATATTTATGACTGATGGACTGTTATGGACAAAAACCAGACGGGCATATTAAATAATCCAGGACAAAGGACAATTAACCCATGGGCATAAAACCAAAATCAACACGTCAAACATCATGATTACGGAAGTTTAAATAAGCATAATTGTTTTATTGTATTTTTCATCGGACTTTTATTTACTCGCTATTTTATTTAACGTCATTTATTTAACGTCATTTATTTTTCGCTACTTTAATTATCGTCATTTATATTTTGCATTAGGTTTTAATTGTAACTTAAAATATAAATCGACAAACCGGTCATTAAACGGTAAACCCCCTTTTTATATATTATTATATATATATATATTTATATATTTTGTACAAATATAGTTGTTTAAAAATATAGTGTGCAATAAGCCCGCTCCCTGTGGAACGAACCGGACTTACTAAAAACTATACTACTCTACGATTAGGTACACTGCCTATAGTGTTGTAGCAAGGTTTAGGTATATCCATTTTGTAAATAAATAATTAAAACTTGTGTAGTTTGTATCACTTTTCGTGGTAATATATAGTACTATCACGTACCCCCACGCTACCACATCAAGTTTTTGGCGCCGCTGCCGGGGAAGTCGGCGAAACTCTATATTTTTAATTTATTTTTGTATAAATATATATATTTTTAGAAAAACAATATAAAACTTAAGTAAAAAAAAAAAAAACGAAAATGCAAACTCCACGACTCTCGGAGTTTGCAGGCTTAAAACGCCGCAACTCGCGGAGCTGCTCTGACGCGCTGACAGAAACCCTATTTTTGCTTTAATTACGGAGTAATATTATTTATTATTAGTTTTAAACCCTAATTACTTTATTAGTTTAATATAATTAGTTTTAATTTTTAATTAAATTGTATTTTAAATTTTAATTAGTTTTATTTATATATAAATTAATACTTTTATAAAATAAAAATATAAAAATAATATTTTTATAAAAATTGTACTTTTTACAACTTTAAGATTATTTTTATATTTTGTATCTTTTTATTTGTTTTAGCGTAATATTTGTATTTTATCGCTCGTACTTAGTTTTAAGTCATAGTTTTTGCCGTAGTTATTTTTATTTCTAGATTTTTAGGCTTTGTCATAAAATCCCTTAAGTGCTTTTTCTTTAGACTCTGATTTAGGTGCTTTAGAATTTTGCGATGCCGTTTTTATATTTTAGTACCTTTTTAAGTTATTACCATTTGGGATATAGTTTTTCTTTTAAGCTTTAATATTTTTAGACGCAACTTTTAATTCTTAGTTTTTAATTCCTTTTTAAGTTTCGAAGCGCTACTTTCTTATTTTAATTTTTCGACACTTTTATTTTTCGATATTTTTCGACGCACTTCTTTTTCTTTCTTATTTCTCGACGCTTTAGTTTTTTTTAGGACTTAGAAATTTTCTCTATTTCTTATCTAATATCTCAAACGGAAAGAAAAATTATTTAAGTGGTTAAATTAATGGACGTTGACAATTTTCTGCTTCGTAGTAATAGTTGGATTTGTTAGTGGCTGAGTTGTGAGCTTCCGATTTAAAGGGTTCTGGCTCCCTGCTGCATCTTTTGGCTATTCAAAACGTGGGCAAAAGTAGAAAAGTCTATTAATTGGATAACTTATATAAGTTTTTCTATTTTTATAACTAATAGGATAATTAGTAAATGCACCACATTGTAGCTAAAATTTGGCCATCGCAATAAAATGGAAAATTTTGAAAACAAGGCTATGGAAACTCTTTTTGATATCCAAAATCAATTTAATCAATACTCTCAAACGGGTGTTGATGATAATTCGTTCGGTCAATCTTGGATCACGAATGACGAAACAATAACTGGTTGTGAAATTTGTGGAGATTATCACTCAACATGGGAATGTTACTATTACATTCCTATGGAAAATTACGCACCCACAGAACCTGAATGGAACGATTACGAAGAATACAATTCAAATTGGGATTATTTCCAAGAATATATCCAAACTCAACAACCAGTAGACGAGGAAAATTACGTGTCTGAAAATTTATTACACAATATGAAAATCAAACTCGAAGAACTCAATGCTCAAAATGAACAAATGAGAGAGTTTGTAAACTGACAAGCTGAAACTCTATCAGACTACATACCTGTTAATCTGAGGAGTATTGTGCAAGAAAATCTTATATCATCGAATTTTGATGAATTCGAGAGCTCCAAAATCACCAACTATCCCGATGATACTTTTTATTCAGCTTTACCAATTTCACAACATATCGACACATTAGCCTCTACCGACGAAATCAACGATCCATCAATGGATGAAGAAGAAGAAGTAAGGGTGACAAATTGGTACTCTTGGGAAAACGATAACGTTGAAAATTTTACCCCCGAGACCAAAATGGAGGGACTGATAAGGACCGTTAATGAAGAAGAATTTACTTCGATCCCAAAATTCACTATTCAACAACCTTCCAACCCAATATTCTCAATAGACGAGTCATCTACCGAAGATGAACTACGAGCTTTAATAGATAATGACACCTCGGATTTCACCCAAATGGGTAATATAGGTGAAAACTTTGATCCCAAGAATAAACGAAAGGAAATGTTAGGAATTGTCCACCCTATAGTATGTATGTCGGTGTATATCGATCCATTTGACCAAGAACCAGAAAAGAGATATATCCATTTACTAAAAGCTACACTTAAAAAAGAATTAAGTAGTGACAATCGGGCGAGTCTAAACTTTAAACCCATTGATATATTATACACCACCCGAGATGTAAACAACTGGCTCACTATTCTAATTCGTGGAACTTATTCTACCGACTTCACATGTCGTCAGCTAAGTGTGGGGAAGTCTAACACCACTTAACGTTAAATTAGGGGTTCGGGTTAGTGCATAACTCATTAATAAACATGCATAATAAGTTAGGGTAAAAGACACATTTTCAAAAATTATCAAACAGTTCAGAAAAGCAACCGTTTTTGAAGAAAAACATGTGTGATAAAACAAGAAGGAATGAACGATGAGGCGCGCCATCTATCATTCGACGAGTTTTGTAATTACCAACTGGGTATTTTCAATCACTTTTCTACACTAATCACCCTCATGAATTTATAATTATAGTCTGATTTCATGCAAATGAGGGCATTGCATGATCTTAAGTGTGGGGAAGGGTTATAAATTCTCTCGGGTTTGCACTTAGTTTATTTGCCAAATTTTGTGAAAATTTTAAATTTTTTTTCAAATAAATGAATTCAAAATCATGTTTATACATATTTATGAACGATGAAAATTAGGTGTTAATACCGAAATTATCGTTACCTCGGAAAGGACATAAATTGAGAAACAACTAAAATGCTTGAATTTATTTATTAGGATATAAAAAGACGCATGAAAAAAGCCAAGTGTGGGGAGAATATACTAAGTTATTCAATAAAAAATTATCCATCACATGTTTCTGTAAAGTTTATTGCAGGTGCTTTTGTTTTGGACTAAATTAACTGTTTTACCCGATTTACTGTAATGAAAGATGGATCTACACGATGAATCAATTCCATCATTAAAAGGAAGTAAAGTCTTCCGAAAAAGACACGCGCTTCTTGATTTAGGTCAAGAAGTTGTCGTCCAGACCAGCTGTAGGTTGACGAAAAATCTAGAAAAGTCATCTCTAAAATCAGCAAGAAATCCACGGACCTCAGCATCAAACAGGGTCGCCAGGTGGTCAAATTTATCCTAACCATGAGAAGGATTTATCTCGTACAATGGGGGGGCACCGTGCAAATTATCTTGATAAGACTAATGAATCAGATCCCCAGAAAGGATAATCTCCTTAAAGATTAAAAATCAGCATTTAAGCCTGATATTACTCAATCCTTGAGATTGATTTTAAAGATTAAGAATTACAAACTCATGGAATTCAATGATATCTAAACTCGAGCTTGAACGAGAAAATATTTTGATCAAATTAAAAACGATTTGTTTTCTGAAAACCTATTTTCAATACGTTCATTACCATTGAACGTAAAATCCTGAGAATTCATTAGAATTCATTAGGTCACTTGAACCAAATCGGGTGTCAACCGTAAGAACGGTGGTTGCATAGCATGGTCGAAGACAGGACCTTGTGCCAGACCGAAAAATTATAAGGGTGAGCTTTACTATTGCTCCTACAAAGGATAGTACTATCATTCGACACGTTTATAGACCATAATCAAAAGCATGTCACGGGACATTGCCTTAACAGTTGCTTGTTCATCGCTTTCCTTTACAACCGGACGGTAGTTTGCCGAAAGGTAATATACCGGACAAGTAAACTGGACGTGTTGCTTTCCTAATACAAGGTTAGCAAGTGGGTGACACAAAACCATAAGTTTTGAGCTAAAATTTTCAAATCTGAAACCCACAAAACCCACAAAAATATTTTGCAACACCGGTGAAGGGTTATTCAGGAAAACTTGTCTAGGGTAAAAGCTAGATTGAATTTTCAAAAGATCAAATGTTTTCATAAAGATCCAATTTCCTAAAGGATCTAAATTTTCATAGTCATGTGGGACAGTAAACCGCCTTTCAAATGTGCACTTTGCTTTGGAAACCGAAAGTAAATCGGCTATTTGATTGCAAGTATCGTTGACCTAAACCCGAGGCAACTGTGGATGACACACCCACCTTTAACCATGGTTCTATCGTTACTATCATTGTTTATACCACCATATCAAAATCACTAATGTACAAAGTGTGATGAATAAAAAAGTGATTCATGTATGTTTTTATTTCAAGTTCTGTATTGCTTGAGGACAAGCAACGCTCAAGTGTGGGGATATTTGATAAGGCTAAAAAGGAACATATATTTCATAGCAATATCCCTCCTAAATAATAGGTTTTCATATGTAATTGTATTATATTTTCATTGTAATTGTTTAAATAAATAAGTGCGAAGACAAAAGGCAAAAACGAAGATTTGAAGACACAAACTTCCAAAAAGCTCAAATGTTCAAGAAACAATTCAAAAGGTTCAATTTATTGATGAAAAACGTCTAAAAATGACAAGAGTACAAGTTACAAAACGCAAAGTACAAGATATTAAATTGTACGCAAGGACGTTCGAAAATTCGGAACCGGGACATGAGTCAACTATCAACGCCCGACGCAATGGACCAAAAATTATGAGTCAACTATGCACAAGAATAAAATATAATATATAAATAATTATATAAATTATTTATTTATTATAAATATATATATATAATCATGTCGACAAGCTATGAGACAAAGGATCCTGAGCTGGATTTTCAAACTCCACGACTCGCGGAGTTTGAAGGCCAAAAACTCCACGACTCGCGGAGCTGTCAGAAATCAAAACGCCTATAAAAGGCCATGCATTCGTTCGATAAAAATAATAAATAATAATAATAATACTCTGTAATAAATAAATAAATAAATATATATATAATATATATAGTATAGGGTAGTTTTATATTAGATTAGTTCGGGTTATGTAAAGGTTATTTTACGGGTTTTTGAAGTCGAAATTATGTCCGTGTACCACTACGCGATAAATAATCAATGTAAGCTATGTTCTCCTTTTTAAATTAATGTCTCGTACTTAAGTTATTATTATGCTTATTTAAGACAAAGTAATCATGATGTTGGGCTAAAATACTAAAATTGGGTAATTGGGCTTTGTACTATAATTGGGGTTTGGACAAAAGAACGACACTTGTGGAAATTAGACTATGGGCTATTAATGGGCTTTATATATGTTTAACTAAATGATAGTTTGTTAATTTTCATATAAAGATTTACAATTGGACGTCCCTATAAATAACCATATACACTCGATCGGACACGATGGGCGGGGTATTTATATGTACGAATAATCGTTCATTTAACCGGACACGGGAATGGATTAATAGTCTATGGACTTATTAAAACAGGGGTGAAATTATGTACAAGGACACTTGGCGTAATTGTTAACAAAATATTAAAACCTTGGGTTACACGCAGTCGATATCCTGGTGTAATTATTAAACAAAGTATTAAGACCTTGTTACAGTTTAAGTCCCCAATTAGTTGGAATATTTGACTTCGGGTATAAGGATAATTTGACGAGGACACTCGCATTTTATATTTATGACTGATGGACTGTTATGGACAAAAACCAGACGGGCATATTAAATAATCCAGGACAAAGGACAATTAACCCATGGGCATAAAACCAAAATCAACACGTCAAACATCATGATTACGGAAGTTTAAATAAGCATAATTGTTTTATTGTATTTTTCATCGTACTTTTATTTACTCGCTATTTTATTTAACGTCATTTATTTAACGTCATTTATTTTTCGCTACTTTAATTATCGTCATTTATATTTTGCATTAGGTTTTAATTGTAACTTAAAATATAAATCGACAAACCGGTCATTAAACGGTAAACCCCCTTTTTATATATTATTATATATATATATATATATATATATATATATATATATATATATATATATATATATATATATATATATATATATATATATATATATATATATATATATATATATATATATATATATATATATATATATATATATATATATATTTATATATTTTGTACAAATATAGTTGTTTAAAAATATAGTGTGCAATAAGCCCGCTCCCTGTGGAACGAACCGGACTTACTAAAAACTATACTACTCTACGATTAGGTACACTGCCTATAGTGTTGTAGCAAGGTTTAGGTATATTCATTTTGTAAATAAATAATTAAAACTTGTGTAGTTTGTATCACTTTTCGTGGTAAAATATAGTACTATCACGTACCCCCACGCTACCACATCATATATACATTTAGAAGTTGTGTATTGTACAAGAACAAATACGAATTGAATACGAGTAAATAGTGTACTGTAGTAAATAGTGTTTACTATAGCAAATAGTATTTTACTGTAGTAAATAGTATTTTACTATAGAAAAGTAAAAATTTACTGTAGCAAATAGTGTTTTACTGTAGCAAATAGTGTTTTAGCTGTACATCTTTGATTTAATTGTATTTCTTCTTTATATATATATATATATATATATATATATATATATATATATATATATATATATATATATATATATATATATATAAAATAAAAACTTACATCATAAAAAAAATAAAATGATTATATAATTATCACAAGTTATGACGTTCGTGAATCATCAGGCAAACGGGGTGGTTAATTATCTACATAAACTCATTTCAATTAATCAAGTCATAACAAGTTTGATTGCTTAACATGTTGGAAACATTTATTCATGTAAATATTAATCTCATATAATATATAATCATGAAAAAGTTCGGGTCACTACAGTACCTACCTGTTAAATAAATTTCGTCCCGAAATTTTAAGCAGTTGGAGGTGTTGACACATATTCTGGAAATAAGTACGAGTATTTCTTCTTCATTTGTTCTTCACACTCCCAGGTGAACTCGGGTCCTCTACGATCATTCCATCGAACCTTAACAATTTCTATTTTGTTTTGCTTAAGTCCTTTAACCTCACGATCCATTATTTTGACTGGTTCTTCAATGAATTGAAGTTTTTCATTGATTTGAATTTCGTCTAAAGGAATAGTGAGATCTTCTTTGGCTAAGCATTTCTTCAGATTCGATACTTGAAAAGTATCATGTATGCCGGCAAGTTGTTGAGGTAATTCAAGTCAGTAAGCTACTGGTTTGACACGATATATAATTTTGAATGGTCCAATGTACCTTGAATTCAGTTTCCCCCGTTTACCAAATCGAACAACACCTTTCCAAGGTGATACCTTAAGCATGACCATATCACCAATTTCAAATTCTATATCTTTTCTTTTACTGTCCGCGTAGCTCTTTTGTCGACTTTGGGCGGTTTTCAACCGTTGTTGAATTTGAATAATTTTCTCCGTAGTTTCTTGGATACTTTTTGGACCCGTAATTTGTCTATCCCCCACTTCACTCCAACAAATCATAGACCTGCACTTTCTGCTATAAAGTGCCTCAAACGGTGCCATCTCAATACTCGAGTAGTAACTGCTGTTGTAGGAAAATTCTGCTAACGGTAGATGTCGATCCTAATTGTTTCCAAAATCAATAACACATGCTCGTAGCATGTCTTCAAGGGTCTGTATCGTCCTTTCATTTTTCCCATCAGTTTGTGGATGATAGGCAGTACTCATGTCTAGACGAGTCCCCAATGCTTGTTGTAACGTTTGCCAAAACCTTGAGACAAATCTGTCATCCCTATCAGAGATAATAGAGATTGGTATTCCATGTCTGGAGACAACTTCCTTCAAGTATAGTCGTGCTAACTTCTCTATTTTATCATCTTCTCTTATTGGCAGAAAGTGTGCTGACTTGGTGAGACGATCGACTATTACCCAAATAGTATCATAACCATTTGCAGTCCTTGGCAATTTAGTAATGAAATCCATGGTAATGTTTTCCCATTTCCATTCTGGGATTTCAGGTTGTTAAAGTAGACCTGATGGTTTCTGATGTTCATCTTTGACCTTAGAACACGTCAAACATTCTCCTACATATCTAGCAATATTGGCTTTCATACCCGGCCACCAAAAGTGTTTCTTGAGATTTTTGTACATCTTTCCCGCTCCGGGATGTATTGAGTATCTGGTTTTATGTGCTTCCTTAAGTACCATTTCTCTCACATCTCCAAACTTTAGTACCCAAATTCTTTCAGCCCTATACCAGGTTCCTTCTTCCCTAATATTAAGATGTTTCTCCGAACCTTTGGGTATTTCATTCTTCAAATTTCCTTCTTTTAAAACTCTCTGATGTGCCTCTTTTATTTGAGTAGTAAGGTTAGTACGAATAATTATATTCATAGCTTTTACCCGCATAGGTTCTCTGTCCTTTCTACTCAAAGCATCGGCTACCACATTTGCCTTCCCCGGGTGGTAAGGAATCTCAAAATCGTAATCATTTAATAATTCGATCCACCTACACTGCCTCATGTTCAGTTGTTGCTGATTAAATATATGTTGGAGACTTTTGTAGTCGGTATATATAATACTTTTGACCCAATATAAGTAGTGTCTCCAAGTCTTTAATGCAAAAATAACAGCACCTAATTCCAAATCATGAGTGGTATAATTTTGCTCGCGAATCTTCAATTGTCTGGACGCATAGGCAATTACCTTCGTTCGTTGCATTAATATACAACCGAGGCCTTGCTTTGAGGCATCACAATATATCACAAAATCATCATTCCCTTCAGGCAATGACAATATATGTGTCTTAGTTAACTTTTTCTTCAACAATTGAAACGCTTTCTCCTGCTCATCCTTCCATTCAAATTTCTTCCCTTTATGCGTTAATGCAGTCAAGGGTTTTGCTATTTTGGAAAAATCTTGGATGAACCTTCTGTAGTAACCAGCCAGTCCTAAAAATTGGCGTATATGCTTCGGAGTTTTCTGGGTTTCCCACTTTTCAATGGTTTCAATCTTTGCCGAATCTACTTGAATACCTTATTTGTTCACTATGTGACCGAGGAATTGAACTTCTTCCAACCAAAATACACACTTTGAAAATTTTGCGTACAGTTGTTCCTTCCTCAATAATTCTAGCACTTTTCTCAAATGTTCTTCGTGCTCTTGATCATTCTTTGAGTAAATGAGTATGTCATCGATGAAAACAAAGACAAACTTGTCAAGATATGGCCCACACACTCGGTTCATGAGGTCCATGAACACAGCTGGTGCGTTAGTCAATCCAAACGGCATAACCATAAACTCGTAATGATTGTAATGCATTCTGAAAGCAGTCTTTGGAATATCATCCCCCTTCACCAAATTTTATGATACCCCGAACGTAAATCGATCTTCGAATAAACCGACGAGCCTTGTAGTTGATCAAATAAGTCGTCGATTCTCGGTAGTGGATAATGATTCTTGATGGTAAGTTTGTTCAACTCTCGGTAGTCGATACACAATCTGAATGTACCATCCTTCTTTTTGACAAACAAAACAGGAGCTCCCCACGGTGATGTGCTTGGTCGAATGAAACCACGCTCTAAAAGTTCTTGTAATTGGCTTTGGAGTTCCTTCATTTCGCTGGGTGCGAGTCTGTATGGAGCACGAGCTATTGGTGCAGCTTCTGGTACAAGATCTATTTGAAATTCAACGGATCGGTGTGGAGGTAGTCCCGGTAATTCTTTCGGAAATACATCGGGAAATTCTTTTACGACGGGAACATCATTGATGTTCTTTTCTTCGATTTGTACTTTCTCGACATGTGCTAAAACATCATAGCAACCTTTTCTTATTAGCTTTTACGCCTTTAAATTACTAATAAGATTTAGCTTCGCGTTGCTCTTTTCTCCGTACACCATTAAGGGTTTTCCTTTTTTCCATACAATGCGAATTGCATTTTTGTAACATATGATCTCTGCTCTCTCCTTTTTCAACCAGTCCATGCCAATTATCACATCAAAACTTCCTAACTCTACTGGTATCAAATCAATCTTAAATGTTTCGCTAACCAGTTTAATTTCTCGATTTCGACATATATTATCTGCTGTAATTAATTTACCGTTTTCTAATTCGAGTAAAAATTTATTATCCAAAGGTGTCAGTGGACAACTTAATTTAGCACAAAAATCTCTACACATATAGCTTCTATCTGCACCCGAATCAAATAAAACATAAGCAGATGTTCTGTCAATAAGAAACGTACCCGTAACAAGCTCCGGGTCTTCCTGGACTTCTGCCGCATTAATATTGAAAACTCTTCCGTGACCTTGCCCATTAGTATTCCCTTGGTTTGGGCAATTTCTAATAATGTGGCCCGATTTTCCACATTTATAACAAACTACGGTGGCATTATTTGTTCCGACATTATTTGTTACTTTAATTATGCTGTTCTTCGGTCCGTAAATCTCACACTTTGCTGCGCTATGACCATTTCTCTTATACTTGGTGCAAATTGTGGTGCAGAACACATTCGGATGGTACTCTGCACACCTTTGGCATGGCTGTTTCTGCTGTTTGTTGTTATTGAAATGGTTGTTGTTGCGATTGTTATTATTGTTGGGACGATTGTTGTAGTTGTTGTTGGGACGTTTGCGGTTGTTGGGATAGATGATGCGATTGTGGTTGTAATTGTTGTTGTTGTTGTTGTATTGGTGACCCTTATCACTGGTTTTTTCCACTTTCTCTTGACTTTTTTCGTGTTGGCTTCTTCGGCCGCCTATTCTTTAATTCTTTCCAGAATTTGATTTATGAGTTTATGAGCCATTCGACTTGCCTTTTGTATTGAGGCGGGTTCGTGTGAACTCACATCTTCTTGAATCCTTTCTGGTAAGCTTTTCACAAACGCGTCAATCTTCTCTTCTTCATCTTCAAACGCTCTTGAACACAATAGGCACAACTCTGTGAATCGTCGTTCGTAGGTGGTAATGTCGAATTCTTGTGCCCGTAATCCTTTAAGCTATACCTTGAGCTTATTGACCTCGTTTCTGGGACGGTACTGCTCAGTCATCAGGTGTTTGAATGCTGACCACAGTAATGCGTAAGCAGTATCTTGTCCCACTTACTCGAGATAGGTATTCCACCATGTTAACTCAGTACCTGTGAAGGTATGCGTAGCGTACTTTATTTTGTCTTCTTCAGTACATTTACTTATGGCAAACACCATTTCAACCTTTTCGGTCCACCATTTCAATCCGATTGGACCTTCGGTTCCATCGAATTCCAAAGGTTTACAGGTAGTGAATTCTTTGTAGGAGCATCCTACACGATTTCTTGTAGAATTAGTTCCACTGCTAGAACCAGATTTATTGTTGTTATTTTACATTGCGGCCTGTACTGCAGCTATGTTCGTAGCAAGGAAAACACGGAAGTATTCCTCACTCATGTTCAAGTTCTGACGAGTCGTCGGTGCCATTTCCTTCAAAATAGCCAAAAGTATTGAGTTAATCATATAGAATTTAAGGGTAGTCAATAGTATTTCGCAGCATAATATGAACTTATTTATAAAAGTTTTTTCTTCATATTAGCGTTTTATAGTTTTAATTCGGGTAGTACCTACCCGTTAAGTTCATACTTATAAGTAGCTACTATACAATTCAACTACTACAATTCTATATGAAAAATTGATAATAATATTTCGCGTTCAAACTTTTATACAATATTTTACAAACTTACAATACCGCTATTTTACATATAGTATGAAATATAGCACACAATAACTTTAATACAAGGCAGTTGCGAAGACAATTCTAGTTAATACGCAAGTCATTCAGCAAAGGCAATAAAGACACGTAATTCATAAGTCCAGAAACAAGTCATGCATTCGGGTTTTACTAGTATTATTTCCCATCCTTGGTTTTGTGGAAAATAACCGTTGTGACCGTTGGCTAGACAGCATGTTGTAACGTTTTCAAAAGGACGGGGGTTACGTAATGCCCAACAGCCCCGTAATAATCTAAAAATCTTATTTCTCACTGCAATCCTATGTTCTTTTTCTCGATTTGGTGAGAAGCGAACATTACTAACCCGTAGACATAACATGCTTCTTTATGTTGCATGTTTGAAGCTCTTTCTAAAGAACGAAGTCCTATGTTGGGATAGGTAGAGTCAAAATAGGCTCTCAACCCGTAGCGTAAAATTGCATCTGGGTTCCCCGCATTCAAAGCTTTAAAGAAAACACGGCGTAACTTATGGTCTCCCCAATGTGATATACCCCATCTATTAAAGGAAAGCCTTTTATAAACTAAGGCATGCCTGGAACGTCTTTCAAATGTTTGACAAACTAATTTCGCCATAAATAATTGTGTCGATGAACTCTGACCGACTCTAGACAAGATTTCATCAATCATGTCCCCGGGTAGGTCTTCTAAAATATTCGGTTGTCTATCCTTAACGTCCATTGTGTGTTTTTATACTGTAAAATAGACGAGGATTAGATTCGTAAAAGATAATCAACAAACAATACAAGCAATTTTTACATATAACATGAAAATACAAGCACACTACAATACATATATTACACAACATGTTTACAACTCTTTATTCCGACTCGCTCGTTTCTTCCTCATCGGACTTGGTTCGTTTCGCTAATTTCCTAGGGATATATGGTGCTCCCCTAATACGAGCCGTTCTTTTCTCAAATGGTCTAGAAAAACCTGGTGGCTTAGATGCTCCCGGGTTATAGTGAAAGTTTAAGAAATACGGGTGTTTACGGTACACCCTATCAGGGTACTTCATGTTAACATAAAGTTCATCGGTTTTGGGCTTGGGTTTTTCTATTTTAATGCCTTTTCCCTTATTGTTTTCTTTTGCTTTTTCAAATTGGGTCGAGGTAATTTCTATAACATCATCGGAATCCTCATCGGGATCCGATTCATCAGAAAAATGGTAATTTTCCCAATATTTTGCTTCCTTGGCGGAAATACCATTGACCATTTGTAACTTTGGTCCATTGGTTGAGGATTTTCTTTTATTTAACCGTTTTTCTGTAGTTATTAATATTTCTTCCTCCGGAACCTCTTCTTCTTCTGGTTCCTCTTCTTCCGGTTCCTCCTCTTCCGGTTCCTCCTCTTTCGGTTCCTCCTCTTTCGGTTCTTCCTCGGGAATTTGTGAATCTTACCAAAATATATTCGACTCTTCATTATTATTAGGTGAGTCGATGGGATTTGTACTAGAGGTAGACATCTATCACACAATATCAAACACGTTAAGAGATTAATATATCACTTAATATTTACATGTTAATAATATATAGTTTCCAACAAAAAGTGTTAAGCAATCGTTTTTAAAGAAAACACGGTCGAAGTCCAGACTCACTAATGCATCCTAACAAACTCGGTAAGACACACTAATGCAAATTTCTGGTTCTCTAAGACTAATGCTCTGATACCAACTGAAATGTCCCGTTCATATCGATTATAAACGTTCCATATTAATTGATTTCGTTGCGAGGTTTTGACCTCTATATGAGACGTTTTTCAAAGACTGCATTCGATTTTAAAACAAACCATAACCTTTATTTTATCGATAAAGGTTTAAAAATATTACGACGATTATCAAATAATGATAATCTAAAATATAGCGTTTTCACACGATTATTACATAATGGTTTACAATAATATTACACATCAATTTAAATCTTCGAATGCAGTTTTTAAACAATATTATACAAGCATGCTGACTCCAACTCTTGTCCATAAATTAGCATGCAACAGCGGAAGCTCTTAATAATCACCTGAGAATAAACATGCTTTAAACGTCAACAAAAATGTTGGTGAGTTATAGGTTTAACCTATATAATTATCAAATCGTAATAATAGACCACAAGATTTCATATTTCCATTTTTCATAAACATCATCCCATACATAGAGATAAAAATCATTCATATAGTGAACACCTGGTAACCGACATTAACAAGATGCATATAGAATATCCCCATCATTCCGGGGCTCCCTTCGGACATGATAAAATCGAAGTACTAAAGCAGTTCAAATTCTCTGACTGGGGCTTGTTAGTGCCCATAGATCTATCTTTAGGATTCGCATCAATTTGGGTGTCTGTTCCCTAATTCTTAGATTACCAGACTAAAAGGGGGCATATTCGGTTTAATAAATTCAACCATAAAATGTAGTTTCACGTACTTGTGTCTATTTTGTAAAACATTTATAAAAATGCATGTATTCTCATCCCAAAAGATATTAGATTTTAAAAGTGGGACTATAACTCACTTTCACAGATTTTTACTTCATCGGGAAGTAAGACTTGGCCACGGGTTGATTCACGAACCTATAACAAATGTATACATATATATCAAAGTATGATCGAAATATATTCACAACATTTTTATTACATTTTAATGATTTAAGTTTGTTAAGTTAGCAGTCCAACGTTAGTAATCTACAACTAGTTGTCCACAGTTAGATGTACATAAATAAATCAATATATATTATCTCGAATCAATCCACGACCCAGTGTATACAAGTTTCAGGTTAGAGTGTCTATGGTTGTTCCCAAATAATATATATAGATGGGTCGATATGATATGTCAAAACATTGTATACGTGTCTATGGTATCCCAAGATTACATAATATATGTTAGAATACATGTATAATACAATAAAAGTTAGTTAAGTTATGATTTGTATAGATTTGTTACAAATTTCACGTAGCTACAACAAGCAAAATTATCCAATCTAGTTTTACCCATAACTTCTTCGTTTTAAATCCGTTTTGAGTGAATCAACTTGCTATGGTTTCATATTGAAATGTATTTTATGAAACTAAACAGAAAAAGTATAGGTTTATAGTCGGAAATATAGGTTACAAGTCATTTTTGTAGAGGTAGTCATTTCAGTCGAAAAAATGACGTCTTGATGACCATTTTGAAAAACATATTTCCACTTTGAGTTTAACCATGATTTTTGGATATAGTTTTATGTTCATAAGAAAAATCATTTTCCCAGAAGAACAACTTTTAATTCAAAGTTTATCATAGTTTTTAATAATCTAATCCAAAACAGCCCCCAGTTTTACTACGACGGCGTATGTCCGATTTTACGGTGTTCTTCGTGTTTCCAGTTTTTAAATCATTAAGTTAGCATATCATATAGATATAGAACATGTGTTTAGTTGATTTTAAAAGTTAAGTTAGAAGGATTAACTTTGTTTGCGAACAAGTTTAGAATTAACTAAACTATGTTCTAGTGATTACAAGTTATAATCTTCGAATAAGATAGTTTTATATATATGAATCGAATGATGTTATGAACATTATTACTACCTAAAGTGTAGTAGGTAAACCTACTGGAAATGATGAAAAATAAACTTGAGCTTCAAAGGATCTTCGATGGCTTGGAAGTTCTTGAAGTAGAATCATGACACGAAAACAAGTTCAAGTAAGATTTTCTACTCGAGTTAAGATAGTTATAGTTATAGAAATTGAATCAAAGTTTGAATATGAGTATTACCTTGAATTAGAATGATAACCTACTGTAAATAACAAATGTTTTTTGATCTTAGATGATTACTTGGAATGGATTAGAAAGCTTGGAAGTAGACTTGCAAACTTGAAAGTATTCTTGATTTTATGAAACTAGAACTTTTAGAACTTATGAAGAACACTTAGATCTTGAAGATAGAACTTGAGAGAGATCAATTAGATGAAGAAAATTGAAGAATGAAAGTGTTTGTATGTGTTTTTGGTCGTTGGTATATGGATTAGATATAAAGGATGTGTAAGTTTGTTTTCTTGTAAATAAGTCATGAATGATTAATAATATTTTTGTAATTTTGTGAGATATTTCATGCTAGTTGCCAAATGATAGTTCTTACATGTTTGATGACTCATTAAGGGCTTCTAAGAGCTGATCATTGAATGTTTATGTAAATAGTATATACAATTAGAAGCTGGGTGTTGTACGAGTACGAGTACCAAACGAATACGAGTAGAATTCTTGATGAAAATGTATGAGAATGCAATTGTAACCAATTTTGTTAAGTACAAGTATTTTGATATGTGTCTTGAAGTCTTCCAAAAGTATATTAATACATCTTAATACACTACATGTATAGACATTTTAACTGAGTCGTTAAGTCATCGTTAGTCGTTACATGTAAGTGTTGTTTTGAAACCTATAAGTTAACGATCTTGTTAAATGTAATTAATCCATTGATATTATACTCAAAGGAGATGTTAAATTGTTATGTTATCATGATAACATGGTGTATGAATATATCTTAATATCATATATATATATATGTTAAAATACTATTACAACGAAAATCGTTACATATATATATATTGTTTCAAAATCCTTAAGTTAGTAGTCTCACCTTACTTGTGTAGTTCAATGTTAATACACTTAATGATATAATTAATTATCATTTTATCATGTTAAACATAGTGTGTTCATATCTTAATACAATACATATGTATTTATTTTAATTAAAACGTTGTTATAACGATAATCGTTATATATATCGTTTCGACTTTCATTAATTCAGTAGTTTCATTTTATGCATATAACTCTTTGTTAATATACTTTGTGAGATACTTACTTATCATAATATCATGTTCAATATATATATATATATATATAATCATATATATATCGTCATGTCATTTTTACAAGTTTTAACGTTCGTGAATCGCTGGACAACTGGGTGGTCAATTGTCTACATGAAACCTATTTCAATTAATCAAGTCTTAACAAGTTTGATCACTTAACATGTTGGAAACATTTAATCATGTAAATATCAATTTCATTTAATATATATAAATATGGAAAAGTTCGGGTCACTACAAATGGGACCAAATGTTGATGACTTCGTCCAGGTGGATTAGGACGGGCTATGACAGCTACAGCTAACAATAACTTGATCATGTCATGACGAGCAACTGGAGCGAAAGTATCTCTAAAATCCACACCGGCATTTTGAGAATACCCTTTCACTACCAATCTTGCTTTGTGTTTATGAACTGAACCATCAGGTTGAAACTTAGTTCTAAACACCCATTTGACACCTATTACATTCTTACCATTTGGCAAATCAACAAGCTTCCATGTTTTATGTTTCTTAATCATTTAAAGTTCTGCTTTCATGGCTTCATTCCATTCATCATGTTTGGAAGCTTCAATATAGCTTTCGGGCTCCATAACAACGTGATTACAAGACTTGTAAACATCAGCAATTTTTCTGGTTCTCAAAACATCGGTGTCAGTTGTGTCTTCGACATCAAATTCTGGATCATCATAATGAGATTCATTTTGGAGATTTGAAATAGAAGCTTCATGCCTTTTAACTTCTTTCATATTCCAATCCCAATAGGCACCTTCATCAATAGTCACATCTCTACTTTTGTAATCGACATGCGATGCCATGAACAAGTGTTCAGTTGCTTCTTAATTTTCTTCAGAGACATTTGCCAACTGAAGTTCCTTTGTATGGCCCCGATTTTTCCTTACTCTACAATATTTCTCAATATGTCCAAACTTTTTGCAAAAATTGCACTTAAATTTTGGTTTATCTTTGAACCAACAATCAACTTCTTGATGATTTGTATTTTGACAAACTTTACATGGAGGGAAAGTACCTTTGTAATTTCCTTTCTTGTACGTGTTTTGTCTTGAATTCCCAACCTTGTAATTTTTGAAAGACGCTTGAAAAGCATCTTCAACCTTTTCTTCAGATCTCATAGAGACCCTCTGTTCTTGTGCTTGAAGCTTGCTGGTTAGTTCAGTAACTGTAAGCATGCTAACATCACAAGATTCTTCTATTACGGAAATTTTGGCTTCAAACTTTTGAGGAACACTTATCATTATTTTCTCCACCACTTTCTGGTCTGAAATCTTGTCACCATAAAGTCTAATTTGATTAACAACATCCATTATTTGTGATGAATAATCTTTTACGAGTTCATCATCGTTCATTTTCAACAATTCAAACTCTCGTCTGAGAGTTAATAATCTGACAGTTTTTACTCTATCAGAACCTTCATAGGTATTTGGATTATATCCCACATGGCTTTTGGTGTGTCCAAGTCCATTATTGAGGTGAAAATTTGATCAGCAATTCCTGAATGTAAACAGGTAAGTGCTTTATCTTTCTTCAGCAACTCTTCTTCATAATTTCTTAGTTGAGCAACAGTTGGGTTTGCTCTGAGTGTTGGACGATCTTCATCAGTCTCTACAACCTTCCATAAACCTTGAGACTTCAAATATGTCTTCATCTTTACTGCCCAAATATGATAGTGCAATCCATTAAATAATGGAATTGCTAGAGCAGTTGAACTAGATGCCATGTCTAGTTTAAAATTTCTTTATCGTGAATAAAATAGCCCCTTAAGAAGAGAGCTCTGATACCACTGTAAATGTTCAAGAATAGAATAGAAATCTACACTTGAAAGATTAAAATAGCAAGGCTTTGTTGCTGAAGATTAAAATAGCAAGACTTTGTTGCTAAGTAGATTAGAATAAATAATGGAAGTGTAGAATAGAAATAATTAGAAGATTGAGTGTATTATTTGAAGATTTGTTATCTTATACAACTCTTGATTACAACTCCTATTTATAGCCTACAAAAACTAGCTTTCGTAACCTCTAAGAAAACTTAAGAGGTAAGTATCACGAATATCGATAATTTTTTAACAACTAAGGATACTAAAATATCTATGTATCCTTAATGGATAAGAATACTTAATAGCTAAGTATCCTTAATGGATAAGAACACTTAATGGCTAAGAATACTTAATAGCTAAGAAAACTTAATAGCTAAGTTTTCTTAGTAACTAAGTTTACATAACATAAGACAAATGTCTAATAACAATTTTAAATACACTAACAACTTTAGACCTCGATTACGATAACAAAAGATGATTCTTTACATATACGTCAAGATCATGGAAGTTCTTGATTTGTTTATGTTCATAACTAGTAGAGGGACCCGAATGTTGCAGCGGTGAGGTTATTGCGGTATTAATTTGGGCGGTTTATGGAGGTTCATTGTTTATTTGTATACGTTATATTAAAAACATGTACAAATTGGTATCACGTAGTTTGTATGTATATGGTCAATCATTTTTGTACAGTACATGATAAATCATCTTAATACATAATGGTTGGTGTAAAATTATGTAAACCCATTTATATACACATTAATAAAACTTATGATGTAAAATGATAAAAAAAAAAAATCAAAGTGAATAGTAAACCCATTATTACTTTTAATATATTGTAGAATTCTAATTTTTGCTTAGACAAAATTTCATGGATGGTCCTTGTAAATTATATCAGTTTGCACTCATGGTCTTGTATTTTTCTAATAAGGATAGTCATTGTGATTTGCATTTGAATTACAGGCGGTCTCTATCTCTAACACTCATTATCTATATTCGTTAACTGGCCATTCACATGAGTTTAAAATAGTCTTTTCCATTTCTCCTCTTTTATTCAACTTTTCTTTTTCAACTTCATTATCTTCTTCTCCATTCACTTCAAAAATATAAACCCTAAATCAACTCAAAATCTTTTTTTTATGAGGAACCCCACTATGAATGATCACATTGACTCCCCTGTAGCAGATAAACCTCACACATCAAGAACCTGGGTATCACTCTGATGCCGGGAAAATCACCTTTCACTGGAGATCCCTAATTAGACTCACTAGAATGCCTTAGATGTTTTATGGTGCCAAGGATTGAACCTGGCATCATCATCATCATCCTAAATCTAATTCCAAATCTAGATCTAACCCATCACTTTATAAACACTTCCCATTCTTTTTTCAACTCACTTCCCATTGATATCGTATGGTTCGTAATCACATTATGCAATATGATATATAACAAGCACATCATCATCACAAATAATAGAGATCAACTAATTAACATCTCAAAGCACAACAATTAAGATAATAAATTAACGAATCTGAACTGAAACGCAATTAAAAAAATTGGCGAATCTGAATCAAACATATATAAACTAAAAAATTAACGAATTTACATAAGAAAATTTATAGGTTTGTTTTTGAGAATGAGGATGTAGATAGAGAAGTCACCATGATTTGGATTATAACAGAAGATATGTACATTGGAGGATGTAACCAGAAAAGAAGTATATTCGATCGGAGTTGTCACAACAATAAAAACAACATTACATGATCCTCAAAAAGGTCCTATAATGTAGCGACCCGACAAAATCGTCATTGACGGCGCCGTCTACTTAGGTCCCGTCACGTGGTCATAAGTCTTTAAAACAACGTTTGACCAAAAAATATGTCGCATTCATTTCAATTATAAAGATATTTAAGGTTTACAAAGTAGATTCGACGACCAAACATGTTACAATGTTATAAGTACAATTGAAACCTATGCGACACAAATTAAGTTAAAGTCGAAAGACGCTCCATGTATGCATGTATACTCGACATCCAAGCAAGTATCAAAAGTAATGAGCGGAAGCATGTATCACAAAACGTTCAAGGACTTTAGAAAAACATAGAAATCTGTCAACGAAAACGTTGGTGAAATCATAGGTTTAAGTAAGTAAGTACAAATGAACCACAAGATTTATAACATTGAAATAATAGTGAACCATTCTAAAATTGTTATCACGAGCACCCAATTATCAAGGCTTAACTTTTCATCCATAGAACCCCATCACAATAGTGTCAGAACATACATTGTTTCTCGAAAATATATTTCATCCGAATAACGGTAGCGAACCGTCCGAATGAGGGTTTGTCAAACCCATATGGCCATATAACATAAGTTCTTGCTTACACCCGGCAAGTGTAACTAATGATAATCGAATTGAGGATTTTTGTTCAAACTCGTATGTAGAATGTTTGTTTTCCTGTACTTGTGTTCACTTAGTAAAAAGAAACGTTTATGTTTTCTCATCCCAAATGTAAGTTCAAAAGTGTAAAAGTGGGACTATGATCTCACCTTGAGTGCAAGCGTATAAAAGTACTTCACAAGTAAACGTGTGCATGGACGAATGCTAGTCTTGACCTAAACAAGTAGGTTGTATCAATAAAGGTAACACGATTGGTCAAAGTTGTTTAATTAGTCCTATGGCTCGTTACGACTCGATTATAAAGCATGTGAATCAAATTGTCAAGTTTCGTGCAAGATACAAGTTTAAAAGCATGTTAGAACGATTGTATAAACATTTGGTTAAGTTTGACTAAAAGTCAAACTTGGTCAAAGTCAAAGTCAACGGGGTCGGGTCGGGTATCCAACAATTTTCCCATGATGAGAAATCATATACGAGCACATTAGCCAAATTTCATGTTAATCGGAGTTACGTTTAAGCGGGAAAGTTTTTGTGAACATTAAAACAAAAAGGAAATTTGGCCTGGAGGATTTACGCGGTGCGCACAGGAGTGCGCGGCGCGCACTACAACGTGGAACTAGGTCAGGTACTGGTCTAGGGGTTTAGCATTTTCATTTCACCTTGTGCACAGCGCGCGGAAGGGTGCGCGGCGCGTATCCCTGGAAATTATGCTGGTTGGAGTATTTTGCTAAGCCTCGAACCAAAACTCAAACTAACATAACACATGAACCGAAAACATTCAAAACGCATGCCATATATCGTTGGAAAGGTAATTTGACGAAGAACACAACTAAACACATTTCATAAATCCAATTATCATTTACAATAAACAAAGCCAAGTGGAAAACTCATCAAATATCCACCATTAATGCTTTCATGTTCATAAATGCACATTTATGATTCGAGAATTAAATGCATACATATCATACGCCGTTTTGTAGGTAATTACGCATACAATAGTATATCATACGCCGTTTTGTAGGTAATTACGCATACAATACTATTATATACTCACAATTAACATTCCAAAGCATTCAAAGCATTTAATTTCCATTTTACTCCTATCAAACCCTAACCCATTATCACAAAATCAATAATCATGTTAATGAAGCATTCTTAATCAACCTACACATCAAATTGAAACTAGTGATGCTAGTAACACATTTAATACATACACTTCTAACATCTAAAAACATTTAATCAACCAAATCTCGAAATCAAACACACCCATTTGACAAGTTCATGCTAGTTACTCAAAATGACAAAATCGAATATACAAATCATATATTCATGTTAGACTTGAGCCATAGACACTAATTAACACTTTTATAAGTTAAAAACATCAAGAACAAAGAATCTAGTGATTTTATAAAGTTACCCAAACTTGATGTAATCGGTATGGAATCGAAGAGGAAGTTGCAAGGATCCCAAATATGTAATTTGTTTTGCAAAACACTTGCTAGATTGGATTTAGATGATGAATCTTTGAATTGGAGTTTGAGAGAAAAAGATGAAAGTATTAAGAAAAATGGAAAAAGGAAAAATGGATAATGAGTCGAGGAGGTGAAGTGTTGACTAGTTGACCTAGTCAAAAGTTTGGTCTTTTGGCAAGTTTTGTCCCTCAAGTTCGAAGCGGGTGCGTGAATTACCTAAACGAATTATTTTTAAAACGCGTATTAACAGAAGATGTTATAATTATATAACGGAGTTTAAAATAATTAATGGAAAGTAAACGGAAAAATACGGGATGTTACATTACCTACTCCTTAAAAGAAATTTCGTCCCAAAATTTAAGTAGGCGTAGTAGTCGTTGTTTCTTCCTCGAGATCTTGCATTTCTGAATCCGCGAATAAATGAGGGTATTTCTTTTGCATTTGATCGTGTCTTTCCCAAGTAAACTCGGGTCCCCTTTTGGCATTCCACCGGACCTTAACGATCGGAATTCTACTTTGTTTTAGCGTCTTGACGGAGGTGTCGACAATTTCAACCGGTTCTTCCACAAAGTGGAGTTTGTCATCCATAGTAAGTTCCTCAAGAGGGATGACGAGTTTGGGTTCAGCAAAACACTTCTTCAAGTTCGATACATGGAAAGTAAGATGAACAGAGCTCAGTTGAGGCGGAAGATCTAAACGATAAGCAACGGTCCCAACACGCTCTAAGATTTTGAAAGGACCAATATACCACGGATTTAGCTTCCCGCATTTCCCAAAATGGATTACACCCTTCCAAGGTGCGAATTTTAACATTACGCGGTCACCGACTTGAAATTCGAGGTCGTTGCGTCTTTTGTCGGTATAGCTCTTTTGACGACTACGGGCCGTCCGGAGCCTATCTCGAATTTGAATGATCTTCTCGGTTGTTTCATGAATGAGTTCGGGTCTGGTGATTTGTGTGTCGCCTACTTCGGCCCAACAAAGAGGAGAACGACATTTTCGGCCATATAATGCTTCAAAAGGCACGGCTTTAATACTCGTGTGATAACTATTGTTATAAGAGAATTCGGCTAATGGCAAATGCTTGTCCCAAGCTTTTCCAAAATCGACAACGCAAGCTCGTAGCATGTCTTCTAAAGTTTGAATTGTGCGTTCGATTTATCCATCTGTTTGTGGATGATATGCGGTGCTCCGTGTTCCCAACGCTTCTTGTAATGTACGCCAAAATCTAGAAACAAAGCAGCCATCTCGGTATGAAATAATCGATAAGGGTACACCGTGACGGGCTACAACCTCTTTAATGTAAAGTTGTGCGAGTTTCTCCATGTTGTCGGTTTCCTTCATGGCTAGGAAGTGCGCGGATTTGGTGAGACGGTCAACAATAACCCAAATAGTATTATAACCGCCCACCGTCTTTGGTGATAAAATCCATCTTTATCCTTTCCCACTTCCATTGCGGGATTTTGGGTTGTTGAAGTAGTCCGGACGGTCTTTGATGTTCGGCTTTGACTTTGGAGCAAGTTTGGCACTTTCCAACATAAGTAGCAACGTCCCTTTTAATGTTAGACCACCAATATTGTTCTTTGAGGTCGTGGTACATCTTATTTGCACCGGGGTGAATCGAATATCTTGACTTATGGGCTTCGTCTAAAATAAGGCTTCGCAAGTCCCCATAACTAGGCACCCAAATTCTTCCGGCAAAATATCGAAGTCCGGTCTCCTTAACTTCGAATCGAGAGGTGAGGACGTTCAAGTGTTCGAGAGAGATGTTTTCATCCTTGAGAGCCTCATCTTGGGCTACACGGATTTGACTATTGAGATTGGTGTGAATGGTGATGTTTAAAGCTCGCACACGAAGAGGCACCGCTCTTTCTTTTCGACTTAAGGCATCGGCTACTACATTTTCCTTCCCGGGATGGTAACGAAACTCGCAATCGTAATCGTTTAAGGTTTCAATCCACCATCGTTGTCTCATGTTTAGCTGTTTTTGATCGAAGATGTGTTGAAGGCTTTTGTGATCGGTGAAGATAGTACTCTTGGTTCCATAAAGATAGTGTCTCCACATTTTAAGTATGAAGACAGCGGCTCCAAGTTCGAGATCATGTGTCGTGTAGTTTCGTTCATGAATTTTGAGTTGTCGAGAGGCATAAGCAATGACTTTCTTTCGTTGCATCAATACGCACCCAAAACCATGTTTCGAGGCATCGCAATATACAACAAAATCATCATTGCCTTCGGGAAGTGACAATATAGGAGCAGTGGTTAGCTTTGTCTTCAAGATTTGAAACGCGGATTCTTGCTCGGTCGCCCAAATGAATTTCTTTCCCTTGTGAGTTAACGCGGTTAAAGGACGTGCAACCAAAGAGAAGTTTTCGATGAATCTACGATAGTATCCAGCGAGACCCAAAAATTGATGTATGTGAGTAGGAGTAGTAGGAGTCTCCCATTTACTAATGGATTCGATTTTTGAGGGATCGACCTTAATACCTTGATCGCTTACAACATGACCAAGAAATTGAACTTCCTTCAACCAAAATTCACACTTGGAGAATTTGGCGTAGAGTCTTTCTTGTCTAAGGAGTTCGAGTACGAGTCGGAGGTGTTGTTCGTGTTCTTCTTCGCTTTTAGAATAGACCAAGATGTCATCGATGAACACAATAACGAATTTATCGAGATACGATTTGCACACGCGGTTCATAAGGTCCATGAACACCGCCGGTGTGTTAGTGAGACCAAATGGCATTACAAGAAATTCATAACTACCATAACGAGTCCGGAAAGTGGTTTTGGAGACATCTTCCCCCTTAACCCTTAATTGATGATAACCCGAGCGGAGATCGATTTTCGAATATACACGAGATCCTTGTAATTGATCAATGAGGTCATCGATGCATGGAAGAGGGTATCGGTTCTTAACTGTCAATTTGTTTAGTTCACGATAGTTGATACACATTCGTAGGGATCCATCTTTCTTCTTAACGAATAAAATCGGAGCGCCCCATGTTGAATGGCTAGGTTGGATAAAACCACGGTCAAGTAGTTCTTGAATTTAACTTTGCAATTTTTGCATTTCATATGGAGCAAGTCTATATGGTGTACGTGCTTCGGGTGCGGCTCTAGGAATAAGGTCGATTTGGAATTCAACCAGTCAATGAGGTGAAAGACCCGGCAATTCATTGGGAAATACATCGAAAAAGTCACTAACAATTGGCACATCATCGATATACTTCTCATCGGACTCGACTTTCTTAACGTGGGCAAGGATCGCAAAACAACCCTTACAGAGTAGTTTTCTAACTTTAAGGCACGAGACGAGGTTGAGTCCGGTGCAACTCTTATCGCCATAGACAATCAAGGGTTCACCGTTCTCGATAGGAATCCGGATTGCATCAAGATCAAAAAGAATGTGAGATTTCATTTTTGCTAACCAATTCATACCAATTATTACATCGAAGCTCCCTAGTTCCATAGGTATCAAGTCAATTTCAAATTCCTTACCCAATAAGTTTAATGTACACCCCCGATAATATTTGTCGGCACTCAATAGTTTCCCGTTGGCCACTTCAATTGTATAAGTAGTATCTAGTGGGAGTGGTGGAGTACTAAAAGAATGAGTCAAAGTCTTGGATACAAAACTCTTATCGGCACCTGAATCGAATAAACAAGAATCATAAGAATTGTTGAGAAGAAACGTACCCGTGACTAGTTTATTGTCATCTCGGGCTTCCTCGGTGTTAATGTTGAAAGCTCGGCCGCGCGTATTGGGGTTATCTTTCTTTTTTTCTGCATGCATTTCTATAATGACCCGTTTGTCCACATTCGTAACAAGTGACCGTCTTTGGTGCATTGGGCCCCTTTCGAGTGACGGGGGCGGCACTTTTACATTCGTTGACCTTATGACCAATTCCTTGGCACCGATGGCAAATTAGCTTGCCACATTCACCAAAGTGATGCTTGTTGCATTTGTTGCAACTAGGTAGGTTTCCGACATAACTCTTCTTGCCGTCGGAGGTGAAAGGCTTCTTGGCAAAGTTGTTGTTGCTTGATTGGGGGACTTCCCATTTTCTTTTGTTGTAACCCAACTTATCCTCGACTTTAGGTGCCGGCACTACAATTTCGTCCACCGTTTCTATCAATTTGTGGGCTATGTTCAAAGCTTCTTGATGATTAGTGGGTTTGGATGACATTACTCCGTGTTTGATGCTCTTTGGAAGACCATCCATGTAAAGTTCAACCCTTAAAGATTCGGGGTTCACAAGGTTTGGGCACATCAAGGATAGTTCAGAAAATCGTTGATTATAAGCCTTGAGAACTTTTCCGACCGCTTTTAAAGTTCTTAGCTCTTGTTCGAGCCTTCGTGTTTCTTCACGAGGGAAATATTCAGTGATCATCTTTTCCCTTAAATCAGCCCAAGAGAGGGCGTGGGCTTCATCGGTACCCACTGATTGCACATAGGTGTTCCACCAAGTGAGAGCGACACCGGCGAAAGTGTGAGTAGAGTACTTGACCTTGTCTTGGTCCCGACAACCGCTTATGCTAAAGACAGCTTCCGTTTGCTCATCGGGTGAGCACAACCAGTCCCCCGATTCCATCGAAGGTGTGAGGTTTGCACCCCATGAAAGCTTTATAGGAGCATCCCTTGTTTGAGTTACCGGCTCCATTGTTGTTGTGGTTGTTGTTATTGTTGTTGTTGGAGGAGTGACCGGCCATGGCCGCATCTATGGCGGTGGCTATCATCCATTGAAGGGCTTGTTCGGGAGTCTCATGGCGTGGCACACGGTGAGGAGGCATTGTTCCCTCAAAACACAAGAATATCGTTGATTAGTATTCTTAATAATACTATCCGTGATATAGAATGAGGATAAAGAGAAAATTTTCCTTGACTTGCCTTAAATTCTTTATGTCATAATGTTGGAATGTTCATATGAGTCACCGTAATATAATCCCGGAAATTATATTACCCTAATTCATATGTGCATTCGACATTATTTCACTAAGTCAAGGTGGCGTGTCAATCAAATTTAACAACGTGAGGTTTAGATGGAATAAAAGTTAGATATGAATCGAAGAGTCCGAGTATAAATGCACAAGTAGTCTGGTAATTCCTACTTCAAGTCTATATGCCGGTTGTAGTCTAGATTCACTAATGTACCCTATGACTCGGGGTTGACACCAATGAACTCTAAATCCCTACAACCAACGCTCTGATACCATCTGTAGCGACCCGACAAAATCGTCATTGACGGCGCCTTCTACTTAGGTCCCGTCACGTGGTCATAAATCTTTAAAACAATGTTTGACCAAAAAATATGTCGCATTCATTTCAATTATAAAGATGTTTAAGGTTTACAAAGTAGGTTCGACGACCAAACATGTTACAATGTTATAAGTACAATTGCAACCTATGCGACACAAATTAGGTTAAGTCAAAAGACGCTCCACGTATGCATGTATACTCGATATCCAAGCAAGTATCAAAAGTAATGAGCGGAAGCATGTATCACAAAATGTTCAAGGACCTGAGAAAAACATAGAAATCTGTCAATGAAAACGTTGGTGAAATCATAGGTTTAAGTAAGTAAGTACAAATGAACCACAAGATTTATAACATTGAAATAATAGTAAACCATTCTAAAATTGTTATCACGAGCACCCAATTATCAAGGCTTAACTTTCCATCCATAGAACCCCATCACAATAGTGTTAGAACATACACTGTTTCTCGAGAATATATTTCATCCGAATAACGGTAGCGAACCGTCCGAATGAGGGTTTGTCAAACCCATATGGCCATATAACATAAGTTCTCGCTTACACCCGGCAAGTGTAACTAATGATAATCGAATTGAGGATTTTTGTTCAAACTCGTATGTAGAATGTTTGTTTTCCTGTACTTGTGTTCACTTAGTAAAAAGAAACGTTTATGTTTTCTCATCCCAAATGTAAGTTCAAAAGTGTAAAAGTGGGACTATGATCTCACCTTGAGTGCAAGCGTATAAAAGTACTTCACAAGTAAACGTGTGCAAGGACGAATGCTAGTCTTGACCTAAACAAGTAGGTTGTATCAATAACGGTAACACGATTGGTCAAAGTTGTTCAATTAGTCCTATGGCTAGTTACGACTCGATTATAAAGCATGTGAATCAAATTGTCAAGTTTCATGCAAGATACAAGTTTAAAAGCATGTTAGAACGATTGTATAAACATTTATTTAAGTTTGACTAAAAGTCAAACTTGGTCAAAGTCAAAGTCAACGTGGTCGGGTCGGGTATCCAACAATTTTCCCATGATGAGAAATCATATACGAGCACATTAGCCAAATTTTATGTTAATCGGAGTTACGGTTAAGTGGGAAAGTTTTTGTGAACATTAAAACAAAAAGGAAATTTGGCCTGGAGGATTTGCGCGGTGCGCACAGGAGTGCGCGGCGCGCACTACAACGTGGAACTAGGTCAGGTACTGGTCTAGGGGTTTAGCATTTTCATTTCACCTTGTGCGCGGTGCGCGGAAGGGTGCGCGGCGCACATCCCTGGAAATTATGCTGGTTGGAGTATTTTGCTAAGCCTCGAACCAAAACTCAAACTAACATAACACATGAACCGAAAACATTCAAAACGCTTGCCATATATCGTTGGAATGGTAATTTGATGAGGAACACAATTAAAAACATTTCATCAATCCAATTATAATTTACAATAAACAAAGTCAAGTGGAAAACTCATTAAATATCCGCCATTAATGCTTTCATGTTCATAAATGCACATTTATGATTCGGGAATTAAATGCATACATATCATACGCCGTTTTGTAGGTAATTACGCATACAATAATATTATATACTCACAATTAACATTCCAAAGCATTCAAAGCATTTAATTTCCATTTTACTCCTATCAAACCCTAACCCATGATCACAAAATCAATAATCATGTTAATGAAGCATTCTTAATCAACCTACACATCAAATTGAAAATAGTGATGCTAGTAACACATTTAATACATACACTTCTAACATCTAACAACATTTAATCAACCAAATCTCGAAATCAAACACACCCATTTGACAAGTTCATGCTAGTTACTCAAAATGACAAAATCGAACATACAAATCATATATTCATGTTAGACTTGAGCCATAGACACTAATTAACACTTTTATAAGTTAAAAACATCAAGAACAAAGAATCTAGTGATTTTAGTAAGTTACCCAAACTTGATGTAATCGGTATGGAATCGAAGAGGAAGTTGCAAGGATCCCAAATATGTAATTTGTTTTGCAAAACACTTGCTAGATTGGATTTATATGATGAATCTTTGAATTGGAGTTTGAGAGAAAAAGATGAAAGTATTAAGAAAAATGGAAAAAGGAAAAATGGATAATGAGTGGAGGAGGTGAAGTGTTGACTAGTTGACCTAGTCAAAAGTTTGGTCTTTTGGCAAGTTTTGTCCCCCAAGTTCGAAGCGGGTGCGTGAATTACCTAAACGAATTATTTTTAAAACGCGTATTAACAGAAGATGTTATAATTATATAACGGACTTTAAAATAATTAACAGAAAGTAAACGGAAAAAGGCGGGATGTTACATATAATGTGACTTTATAGGACCTTTGAGCTGATAGGACCACATGCGAAAGCGTCATGTCTAAGGTCGTCCTATTAAATAATAGGGTCCTAATGAGTTAATGAAACCCTTTTTAAGGGTATTTACTTACTGTCTAAACACAACAGAAATAGGGTCCTAAAAATATATTAGGACCCTTTATTAGTTAAATAATGACCTTTTAATAGTAAGATTAGGACCCTTTAATAGGAAGATATGAAACACAATTAATGAGTACTTTAACTTTAGTACTAAAAAAACAAAGGTCCTAATAAAGGTATACTTTCATGGCCCTGATATCTGTTGTGATATATTTATATTTACATTCAAAAAAGTCATAATAAAAATATTCGGTCATGGCTATGATAGCATTAGAAAAAAATATAATCTACATCAAAAAAAGGTCCTAAGAAGTATATTATGTAATGGCCTTGTCACAATAATGATCTAAATGAAGTATTTATATCATGGTCAATATAATACAAGTCATGAAGCATAAGTCCGAGGTCATCATGAATTCTTCTAAATCCAACGATACTACCTACAAAAATATATTTCACATAAACCTCAACGCTGTTAAAATTCAAAATAATAATAAAAAGTTTACCAAGGACATACAGAGATTAAATCGGTATGTCCTACACCATGTAGTTGTAAATCTCCTTATTTCTCTCCGAGATCTCCCCGAGATCTCGTTTTTGAAAAGTGCCTGAAAGAGATGTCCATCTCCCAAGATTTATTGTAAAATCTCGTAAAACTTTATATAAATATACATATATTTATCTATATATTTTTATTTATATTAAAAAACTAAAAAGTCAACGTCAGTTAACGTCCGAGATCTCCCCGAGATTTTTTCAAGATGGCGAGATCTCTAAAAAAATGTCTAAACGAGATATCTCTGAGATCCGAGTTCTCCAACCTTGCCTACACGTATTTGAATCACAAAGTCATTATGAGATAATAATTCATGGGCGCAAAACACATATTTGAAGTCACTACATTATCCACAAAATAGGGCAAAATTTTGTGAAAAATTTTTCGAAATTTTTTCGAATGCAAATTAAGCCAATTTTCGCAAGATAACTAGAAAATGGTGCTACGAGCTAGACTTCCTTAAGGCTTTCGCCCGTTCAAAGCAGTTTAGATGCCTAATATGACATCTTACTATTTTTAAAGGTGAATTTTGCACTTTTAGATCTTATGATAATTAATACCTTCGCATGTGAATTATTGTGACTATTTAAGTACTACTTTGATACTTGTTATTTTATTTAATATTGTATTTAGGTACATCGAGAATCATGTTGGGGTTATTATTTCACCACTAGCTACAAAACTTTGCTGCTTTTATAACGTCTTAGTTACAAGTTCGATAATAATTCATGGCCACAAAACACATATTTGAAGTCACTACATTCTCCACAAAATCAGGATAAAATTTGTGGAGAATTTTCCAAAAAAAAATCGATTACAGATTTGGCCAATTTTCGATTGCTGTCAATTTTCGTAAGATAACTAGAAAACGGCACTGCGAGCAAGATTTTCTTAAGGCTTTCCTCTGCTCAAAGCATTTTAGATGCTGAAAATGACATTTTACTGTTCTTAAAGGTGAATTTTGCACTTTTAGATCTGATGATAATGAATAACTTCACATGTGAATCATTGTGCCTCTTTATATACCACTTTGATACTTGTTTTTATTTAATATTATATTTAGGTATATCGAGAATCATGTTGGAGCCACTATCTCACCACTAGCCACAAAACCTTGTTGCTTATATAACGTTTTGGTTTCATTGTTCGAGTATTCAGAGCTGCTTTTTTATTTCTCATTCATAACGTTATTTTTGTTTTTGTTTCTAAATTTCATATTGAATGTGAATATATGAGAGTGTAGTATCATTTCTGATAACTCCTAAATTATACAGTTTTTTAATAACATTTTGAGGAGTTAGCTTAATATTTTTGATTCATTTTAATGCCAAAACATGCTAAAAAGGGTAAAAATGGGAAAAAGGTATTTCTAATGATTTTATCAAAGTTATGTATTAAACAGGATCAAAAATAAAGAAAATTGCAAATCGGCTAAATGAAGCCGCCGGCAAGGACACAAGGAAGCCGCCAGCTTGGAGCTGAATACACCAGAATGTTCCAGAATCGATGTAAAATTGAAAGAACTTGTTGATCAAGAAAAAGGCAAAGGAAGCCGCCGGCTTCATCCTGAAGCCGCCGGCCTGGTTGACATGGTTTCTCAACTTATCGACCAAGTTTAAGTAAAAATGGAAACAAAATCAAGACAAAATCAGAAAGATCTGGTGGATCTTTGAAGCCGTCGGCATGGCCTGAAGCCGCTGGCTTAAGTTTGAGGGTTGAAAGATTTAGCTTGCGGATTAAGTTTAACTTGCACAAGGAGTCACCGACTCAAGGCAAGCCGCCGACTTCCCACTGAAGCCACCGGCTTGGCCACCAAACTTAAATAGTATAAATACAGGACTCTGGTCTCAGTTTTAATATGTATTAGTTTTCAGAATTCAATAATTTTGGTTAGGTCATTTTTTTTAGGGTTTTTCTCTAAACCCTTAGGTTAGATTTAGTCTTTGTAATCAAGATTCAAGTTTTAATTCAAGTTATTTTACATCTACCTTCTTTTTAAGGTATGATTCTATACTTATTTTATTATTTTATTTATCTTATTTACTGTATTCTTTTCTGTTCATCTTCTGCTATGAACTAAACGTTCATAGTGGTTACGTGGACGAGGATTGAACTTCATCTGAGAATCAGATAAAGCCACCGGCCTCACCCTCAAGCCACCGGCTTAATGGGAAGGAAGCCGCCGACTTCCGTGCTTCATTCGCACAGTTTCTGGTTCTTTCTCAGATCTGTATGGTCGAGTTTCTGTGATGATATTTGAAGTGTTTTGAATCTGATTTGCTTAAATATACTTGTTTGTCATGCTTAATGATTAGATAACATGATTTTAGGGTTGACTAATACTTGATCTGATGATCTATTATTCGATTCATGCTACTTGTTTAGATCTAGTCCATCAAACTTGTTAAATTGAATTACATGCAACTAAGTTAAATAGCATAATAGTGATAAACTTGTTTAATTGGATTTACGCTTATATAATAGAGTTTGATATTGTTAGGCTTAATCAAATAACCTTTGTTTGGATTTGTTTAATTAATGATTGCATGAGAACTTAGTAGTAATTGACTTTCAGCTAGTAACTTGAGTTGATCTACTTGGTGTTTAATAGCTTATATAATTTATCAGTCTATTTGCATGTTGATCCTCATCAAAAGATTGATATGTATCATGTAATTGAATTGAACATTAAGAATTAAGATGTTAGTTATGCACATCACATATCTAGCATATGCTTTAAGTCCTACCTATTGAATGATATGCAACACTTAGCTTAACCTATTAAGGGATAATAGTTGGTCTATGATTATTATTCTGCTTTATGTTAATATAATTTATGAAACTTGCCTAATACGATTCTCGTATGAGTTATTCGTTCATGTAACTACTTTTATTTATAATTATTTAATTTGAATCTTTTACTTTATTGCTTTATTTTGTTTATCTTAAATCATCTCTTTCCTAAGAGATAAGAATCTATCCAATAAAATACATAAAAATATCCTTAGTTCTTTAATAAGAGCTAAGCTATAAACAACTTATAACGCATCTACGATCCCTTGGGACGATAACCTAAAATACTACCTCTGATCGGGTTTTGTTGCTCGTTAGGGTGTTAAAAGTGTAATAATAAAGGTTATATAATAAATTTAAAAGTTTGAAAGGCAAATTATATAACAACCCGTCCTAATCCATCTGGACGAATACATTACATATGGTTACATCGCGAGGTATTTGACCTCTATATGATATATTTTATAAATATTGCATTCGTTTTTAAAAGACAAACTTTCATTACATCGAAAGTTGACGGCATGCATACCATCTCATAATATATCCAACTATAATTGACTTAATGATAATCTTGATGAATTCAATGACTCGAATGCAAGGTCTTTTGAAATATATCATGAATGACTTCAAGTAATATCTCAAAAATGAACAAATGCACAGCGGAAGATTTCTTTCATACCTGAGAATAAACATGCTTTCAAGTGTCAACCAAAAGGTTGGTGAGTTCATAGGTTTATCATAAAACAATAAAATTCATCATTTTGATAGACCACAAGATTTAAATGCTGCATGGTACAAATGGGCCCGAATCTTATACCCACCTGTAATGTACATGCGATATCTTTTAAATACAGTACACCTTTCTCGTGTACCAAATCATCTTTCATAAATCTTAGTAACCGTACACATATCTCGTGCACAAAAACAACATACACATAACCTGTGTATAAAATCATTCTCTCGATACATAACATTCACTTTTCATTGCTTTCATAGCTTGGCTTGGTAACCGACCTTAACATATAATGCGCATAAATAATATCCCCAAAACAGAACATCTCGTCTGTATAATAATTATATAATCTTCGAAGTACTAAACACCACGCCCACTGGCTCTTTAATCTAGTGAACATTCAGGGTGGAGGTGTCAAACCCGGTAGCTACCTTTAGGATTCGCATCAATTAGGCGTGCACTAATTCTCAAAATTAGTGATGTTCCCTAATTCTTAGGTTACCAAGCAATAATAATCAGGGGAAAAATATTCATATCAATTGTGGCAATTATCACGTCCACATAATTCAATGGGGGTAATTATCATGTCCACATATTCATTCGAGGAATGCTTTGCTTGTGTCTATCTCGTCAAACATTTATAAAAGCATTTTATGTATTCGTAGTTCAAAATATATTTCTTAAGCATTTAATAAAGCAGTTGTAAAAGTAGCGCATGTATTCTCAGTCCCAAAAATGTAAAGAGTAAAAGGGAATCAAATGAACTCACAGTACTGTATTTTGTAGTAAAAATGCTTATGACGACATTGAACAACTGAACAATGCAGGGTTGGCCTTGGATTCACGAACCTATATCATTTATATATATATATTAACACATATGATGGTAATAGAATAAGTTTATATATTAATCTTAGTAATGTGTTAATTATTTCAAATGTTATATATATATATATATATATATATATATATATATATATATATATATATTGTATTTTAATATTTATATATATAGTCATACTATTATATATATATATATATATATATATATATATATATATATATATATATATATATATATATATATATATATTATTAGTATTATATTGTTGAGTCAAAACTTTGTTATATGTAAATAGTTATGTAAACAATGTTATTAGGATTAATTTATAATGTAGATGTAATATGTAATTTTAATTTAATTATAGTATGTATAATAAGTATATTTTTACATATACAAAATACTTATTTGTTAAAACGATAGTTTTGAAAATAATGCTTTACTAATAATAATAATAATAATAATTACTTTATTAATAATGATAATGCTAATGATAAAAATGATATTGTTAATAATGTTACTTATGTTAATAATAATAATAATAATAATAATAATAATAATAATAATAATAATAATAATAATAATAATAATAATAATAATAATAATAATAATAATAATAATAACAATAATAAAAATGATTACTACTTTAAAGGTTCAAAAAGATAGCAATTCGCCCAAGCCGGGACTCAAATCCACGACCTATCGGTTACACACTCATGCTCCTAACCATCAGTCTGTTTATGATTTCCTGAATTAATCCCAAACAATCCTGGTCCTCCTATTTAACACAAACAATCCTCAACCATCATGCTGTCTCATCTTTTCTGATTAAATTCCGTAATAAATAATCTTAACCTATATCTAATTGTTTTCCTTTTTCTTCTTCTTTTTCTTAACAAACCCCATTTAACCCCTTTTCATCATGATTCAATATCATCATCCACTTATCATATCCATCATCATCATACGTCTATCTTAACCATCATCATAATAATCATGGTGATCATCATAACCGTATGCCTTCATCATCTTAGTATCATATCATCACTCTTATTTCAATGTATCTTGTTTTAAAAAAAAATATTAGTATTGCTGTAAAAACAGCTAGCAATGAACGAGTCCCAACTTTTTTTGGCCAAAGAGAAACGACACCAAGGCCCATCATCACATCAATATGGTCACTTAGTTTAATATATCCAAATCCATTAATTTTTCTAATTGTCGATCCTAATTAAAAATTTCCCAACTAATTCGGCATATTTCTAATGTCATCATGCACTCACATCTCACCCAATATATGCTTTAGAGTAATATTCGTACGTGTAATAAGAAAATGAAATCAGTAAAGACATCGTGGGGACAAGCATAACACTTTATTCATTTCCTTTTTATCCTAGCACGATGCGATTTTCATTAATTATATAACAATCATCATTATTTTTCTTCACCACAATCATCGTCATTTAACACATCTTATGTTGTAAACGAAGGAACAACAAAACTTACAGCAGTAGTGGCGCCTAAACCATATAAAAGCGAGCCAGCAAGCAGTCCATCGAGCAGGTTGCAGGTCGGTTCTCGTTTGAAAACAAAAAAAATATGTGACGACGTGTTTTGCGTGAGCTTGATCGACTAGTAAAGGTGATTTCGGATTGAAGATGGGTGTTCATGGATTAAGGTGGTGGTGATTATTGTTTGTTCACGAAGATGAATTAGAGAGAGAGAGGATAAAGAGATGATAAGGTGGTGGTCTCGTGGTGGTTGCCGAATGAGGTTGATGGTGTGGTAAAAACATAAATAGAGGAGCCTCGTAGCAGCAAGGATTTGTTTGGGTTGGTTTTCTCATCAAAAATCAAACGTAAGTATAGCAATCCTATTTCGAATAATTTGTTCAACCATGATGGCGTTTGGGTTGATCTTAATTGGTGGTTAATCGATGGTGTTTGTTCATAGGTGATAGCCGGTTTTCCAGGAAAATAAGAGGTGATCGGTTATATGTGATTATATTTATGAACCATGTATATATATGTATATAGATATGTAAAAGAAAGAAAGAAAAGAGGGTTGCAGGTTGTGTTCAATCAGAAATTTAAAACAGATAGTACACAATGAGATTTCTAATGGTAGTGTTTTATGTGGTTGTAGAATAATTAATTGATATTTAATTGAGTGATTGTCGACATGAAGAATCCTTCATGAGAAGAGTAGATAGAGATGGCTAACAGATATAATTACAGCTCATGGAGTTTGTTTGCTAGCTTAATGGATTCAACATATTAATCAGAAGGACAGGAAATAAGAAAAAAAAATAAAAAGTTTGATATTGCTGTAGTAAATTTGTACAATTGATTTTGATATGTAACAGATTCAGATGGAGTCAAAATTCATAAACAGTAGATGTTAAAAGAAAATCGGATTCATATATATCTGTATGTATATTTACATATGATTAATAATTAATGATTAACATATATAATTATATTAATAGTATTAATATAAATTCTATTAATATTAACAATAATAAATGATAATAATAATTGTTAATAATAATATTGATAATGTTATAATGATACTAGTTTTGATATTTAATATTTAAAAAATAATATTAATAATATTATTATAACAACTTATAATTTATATTTAATATATTAATTTTATATATAATAATTTTATAGTACTTATTAACTATATATTTTATATGATAACATTTATTGAATATTTAATAATTATAGCTTTTAATATACTACAATATATATAATCATCAAGGAAGTATAAAGGTCATATATATAAATTTTATGTTAATAACAACTTGAATACTTTGTATATTATTCTACATTTTAATTCAAACGAATAAATTATATTTTTATTATTTCAATTTATTATACATACTTATATTTATATTACAATTTATATCATATAATATATGACTAAATCTATTGAATATTTATTATTTATATATTTTATAAATACTTCAATATAGAAATCTTTTATATCTATAACTATATAGATTTATAATATCATATCATATATCTATTTACATTTTTTATTTACACAAAATTGTTCGTGAATCGTCGGAAATAGTCAAGGGTTAAATGATTCCATATACTAGTTCAAAAATTTTGAGACTCGGTCTAACAGACTTTGTTTATCGTGTCGAAATCAAATGAGAATCAAGTTTAAATTTGGTCAGAAATTTCCGGGTCGTCACAGTACCTACCCGTTAAAGAAATTTCATCCCCGAAATTTGATCGAGGTTGTCATAGCTAACAATAAAAATGTTTTCATGACGAATATGAGTTGATAAATAGGGTTTTATCATTATTAAGTAATATAGATAAAACAATTCGATTATTCGAAGAGTACGAATGAAGCTATCTCCAAAGAGTGAAATTAGGAATCAAGATTCGTCTTAAGTTTTGACGTGGTAATGGTTGAATTCTAGTATTCAAGAAATCTAAAGAAAATCTTTGTAATCTATATAAGATTTGATCCTTCAGAATTTGAGGAAATTAGGATCATCTTTGATTAAATGCAATAATCTATTTCGATTGCTCTAATGGATATTTTACTATAAACTCACCCTCTTCATTTCCTTTATATTTTGGAGTTTCATACCTTTATTTTCTCTTCCCGACTTTAAGTCAAGCGAATAATGATTCAGAATTCGTAGGTATGAAGTTTCGAATGAACATGAAAAATGTTCTAAGAGAAAAATTGTAATAGCACGATCTTGATTGGTTAAATTACCAGAATTCAATAGAAAAGATAGAATTACCATGAAGATATGTTCTCAATATGTTTGGAGATTAGGTCGAATGTAAGAGTCGTGTAATATGGCACATGATGACGTTATGATCTGTGAATCATCACATTCCATTATAACTCAGCATGACTTACTGTAGTATAATCACGTTGATCAAGTGTCATTATATTATACTAACTCATGCATCAGTTCCCAACACTACTTCAAAATATTCATATTTTAAATTCGAATGTTTCAGAATTTTAGAAACTAAAACAGTTTCTTTTATGGTATAACACAGATAGAGCGAAGAGATAATTAATATCGAACAAGAATATTTATGAAGATATCTTCAGAAATATTGAGGATATTAATAAAGAAGATATGATGATATCTTAGAATTTCAGAATCAAATTGTGATGAAGAATTTCATTCACAACGATTTAGAGCGATTAAGGAGTAAGGTATTTGCTAAAGATTTCACCAGAAACAGAATCATATGGATTCTTTATGTACAAGTTTAGTCCTTGTAATTTGTTCAGAGTCTCCTTCATGGTTTGATCAATCCGGTTTCCAGTTCCAACTTTTCTGAGCTTTGCCAATATACTATTCTTTATCTTTATAACTTCGACGGTTAAGGTTGTGTACAGTTTTTGCTGCTGTATTCAGCTTGTATAGTTTTTGCTGCTGTATTCAGCTTGTACAGTTTTTGCTGCTGTATTCAGCTTTTTTAGAATTTGGAGTATTGATTTGTAGACTGGGTGCTTTTCAAAATTTTAGAGTGGAAGATCATAATTCTAAGAGATAAGGATTATATGTATACTTATAACTGTTGATGTAGCCATGCTGCGAGATTTCAAATTACTGATTGCTAATTCTCGATAATTGGTATGACAATTCTTGTTTACAAAATGCGGAGGAGTATATGATAGGGTTTCGATAAATATAATGATTTTTTGGAAAGTCAAAGATCAATGAAGTTGTTGGTAAGTTTACTGCTATTGTGGCGGAATATAAAAGGTTTTCCGGTAACAATGACGAAAGGGCATTTGTATACATCAAGGTTATAATAAGACTTATTCGAATGAAAGGTCGATGTTGATTTGCTGGAGATGTGACAAAATTGGCTAATTTGAAAAGGGATTGCAAAGTTATTTTCGGTAATAACAAATCCAAAGGAGCTAGCACAGATAGGTCTTAAACGTTTACTCAGATTCTGAGTGTTTTCAGGTGCATAACTATATGCATCAATCTTTTCTTTCGTAGACGAAGTGCTGTTGGTTCTCCCTCTCGATTGAGGTGTTTTCAAGAATTATGAAAGGTTTGAACGCAGATTGTAATTGTCAAGATACAAATGAGGTTTAGATGGAATCAAGTGGCAAACTTGAAGAATTGTTTAGTTTCATATATTATAATCAATATTTTAATTCATTTTAATTGTCCAATGTTGGTAGTCCACAGTTTGTTGTCCACAGTTAGCAATTCAATAATTTAATATATAATATTCGAATTAATTAATACGTATCGTAACCCGTTTACATGTCTCAGACTCGATCACAACTCAAAGTATATATATTATTGTAAAATCAACCTCAACCCTGTATAGCGAACTCGAGCATTACAGCATATAGAGTGTCTATGGTTATTTCAAATAATATATATATATATATATATATATATATATATATATATATATATATATATATATATATATATATATATATATATATATATATATATATATATATATATGCGTCGATATGATATGTCAAAACCTTGCATACGTGTCCCGATATTTAAAGTACGTAAAATAAATAACAGAAATTAAATGACGATAAATAAAATTACGAGAATATAAATTGCGATAATTAAATTGCGATAAATAAAATGTAACCAGTTAGCTAGGAACAGTTAGCGTGGATTCTTAACAAAATTCTTCTCATAGTTTATTTATTTATTTCTAACAAATTTTATTTTGTCAAATGTTTTCTTCATTATGCCACTTGTTGGATTCTGATAAGTCAAAATCCAAATAAGAAATTGAATGAAAAATGGTTATTCTGTGGTGAACGGATACGTTTATCTGGGGATGTAAGTAGGATAGTAAATGACTGTTGAATTAGATTCGAAGGATGTACAGTGTAACTTTTCAATGTGAAATCTAAATATTCCTCGGGTATTACCTACCCGTTAAAATATTTTCACCATTAACAGTTTGTACAAAAGAATTTTACAATCTTTATGAAAATATACTTGCATATATATTTTCTTTAAATGTAATCATGGATTTAATGAGTTAATATGATATTAATCTCATTTGCTTTTCGGTTTGAGCTAGAAAAGTAATCTCTAAAATACTTCATCGTTAACTATTAGGAATCGCATATTCTTCATAGAATATTAATGAAGTTATGGATCAATACTTCATCGTTCATTGTTGTTGGTACTCCTTGGTATCTATGGTTCGTATGACGTTGATGTTCGTGGAACAGATTGTGAAATTGAGGTTGGAATGCGGATGTTGTTGTTGATGCTTGTAACCTTTGCACCATATTCTCCAAAGCTATAACTCGGGCGCGAAGCTCGTTGACTTATTACTCTGGGATGATTGTCGGTTCGGACGAGCGAATGAATAAGATCTAGATTCTGAGATAGTATATAATCGTGATGAGATACTCTGGAAATGAGAGAGAAAACGGTATTACGAACATGTTTGCCAGTAAGTGCTTCAGGTTCTTCGCCAAGAGGGGAATGTGATGGATGGAATGGATCGCCTTCTTCTTGTCTCCAATAATTTACTAGACTACGAACCCATCAAATGAATTGGGGATGGCTGATTGGTTGAATTATTCTGGTGACGCTACTTCCGGAGCTTTCGTGAACATCCATGTCGGAATAGCTGTCGGAATTAGAGGGACTTGAACTAGTTGCGAGTTCCAACTTGCATGGTTAAGTAAAGGGTTTTCATACGAAATGATTTTCGGATATCGGATGATATTCTAATTACATAGAATATCTATATTTAGTATAGAAGATCCCGTAGATTACGGAGGAAATTAAGGAATCGTGTCAGACAAGGTATGATGTGATGGGATATGAATTTGTCTGTACACCGTCTATGCAATAATTGCAATAAGATGTGTCGAGACTGAAAATGATAGATAGAAATTTTTCGACAAAGAATGGTAATCAAAGCTTTTGACATGCAGACCAGGTTCAAGTCCAGACTTATTAATATAACCTAACAACTACTAGGCTGAAGTCCAGACTCATTAATGCATCCTAACAACTACTAGTTAGACACACTAATGCAAGACCTGGTTCGCTACGACCACCACTCTGATACCACCTATAACGACCCATCCTAATCCATCTGGACGAATACATTACATTTGGTTACATCGCGAGGTATTTGACCTCTATATGATACATTTTACAAACATTGCATTCGTTTTTAAAAGACAAACTTAATTTACATCGAAAGTTGACGGCATGCATACCATCTCATAATATATCCAATTATAATTGACTTAATGATAATCTTGATGAATTCAATGACTCGAATGCAACGTCTTTTGAAATATGTCATGAATGACTCCAAGTAATATATCTAAAATGAACAAATGCACAGCGAAAGATTTCTTTCATACCTGAGAATAAACATGCTTTCAAATGTCAACCAAAAGGTTGGTGAGTTCATAGGTTTATCATAAAACAATAAAATTCATCATTTTGATAGACCACAAGATTTAAATGCTGCATGGTACAAATGGGCCCGAATCCTATACCCACCTCTAATGTACATGCGATATCTTTTAAATACAATACACCTTTCTCGTGTACAAAATCATCTTTCATAAATCTTATTAACCGTACACATATCTCGTGCACAAAAACAACATACACATAACCTGTGTATAAAATCATTCTCTCGATACATAACATTCACTTTTCATTTCTTTCATAGCTTGGCTTGGTAACCGACCTTAACATATAATGCGCATAAATAATATCCCCAAAACAGAACATCTCGTCTGTATAATAATCATATAATCTTCGAAGTACTAAACACCACGCCCACTAGCTCTTTCGTCTAGTGAACATTCTGGGTGGGGGTGTCAAACCCGGTAGCTACCTTTAGGATTCGCGTCAATTAGGAGTGCACTAATTCTCAAAATTAGTGATGTTCCATAATTCTTAGGTTACCAAGCAATAATAATCAGGGGAAAAATATTCATATCAATTGTGGCAATTATCACGTCCACATAATTCAATGGTGGCAATTATCACGTCCACATAATTCATTCGAGGAATGTTTTGCTTGTGTCTATCTCGTCAAACATTTATAAAAGCATTTCATGTATTCGCAGTTCAAAATGAATTTCAAAAGCATTTAATAAAGCAGTTGTAAAAGTAGCGCATGTATTCTCGGTCCCAAAAATGTAAAGAGTAAAAGGGAATCAAATGAACTCACAGTACTGTATTTTGTAGTAAAAATGCTTATGACAACATTGAACAACTGAACAATGCAGGGTTGGCCTTGGATTCACGAACCTATATCATTTATATATATATATATATATATATATATATATATATATATATATATATATATATATATATATATATATATATATATATATATATATTAACACATATGATGGTAATCGAATAAGTTTATATATTAATCTTAGTAATGTGTTTATTATTTCAAATGTTATATATATATATATATATATATATATATATATATATATATATATATATATATATATATATATATATATATATATATATAATTAGTATTATATTGTTGAGTCAAAACGTTGTTATATGTAAATAGTTATGTAAACAATGTTATTAGGATTAATTTATAATGTAGATGTTATATGTAATTTTAATTTAATTATAGTATGTATAATAAGTATACTTTTATATATACAAAATACTTATTTGTTAAAATGATAGTTTTGAAAATAATGCTTTACTAATAATAATAATAATAATTCTTTATTAATAATGATAACGCTAATGATAAAAATGATATTGTTAATAATGTTACTTATTTTAATAATAATAATAATAATAATAATAATAATAATAATAATAATAATAATAATAATAATAATAATAATAATAATAATAACAACAACAATAATAATAAAAATGATTACTACCTTAAAGGTTCAAAAAGATAACAATTCGCTCAAGCTGGGACTCGAACCCACGACCTATCGGTTACACACTCATGCTCCTAACCATCAGTCTGTTTATGATTTCCTGAATTAATCCCAACCTATTACTATATATATTATCTCATCTTTGTCTGTTTCTCTTCTCATTTTCTAAAAAAAATTAATATGCCACATGCTGGTTTCGAACCCTGGTCCTCCTATTTAACACAAACAATCCTCAACCATAATGCTATCTCATCTTTTCTGATTAAATTCTGTAATAAATAATCTTAACCTATATCTAATTGTTTTCCTTTTTCTTCTTCTTTTTTCTTAACAAAACCCATTTAACCCCTTTTCATCATGATTCAATATCATCATCCACTTATCATATCCATCATCATCATACATCTATCTTAACCATCATCATAATAATCATGGTGATCATCATAACCGTATCATTATCTTTATCAATATGCCTTCATCATCTTAGTATCATATCATCACTATTATTTCTATGTATCTTGTTTTAAAAAAAAATATTAGTATTGCTGTAAAAACAGCTAGCAATGAACGAGTCCCAACCTTTTTTTGGCCAATGAGAAACGACACCAAGGCCCATCATCACATCAACATGGTCACTTAGTTTAATATATCCAAATCCATTACCTTTTCTAATTGTCGGTCCCAATTAAAAATTTCCCAACTAATTCGGCATATTGCTAATGTCATCCAGCACTCACATCTCACCCAATATATGCTTTAGAGTAATATTCATAGGTGTAATAAGAAAATGAAGTCAGTAAAGACATCGTGGTGACAAACATAACACTTTATTCGTTTCCTCTTTGTCCAAGCACGATGCGATTTTCATTAATTATATAACAATCATCATTATTTTTCTTCTCCACAATCATCGTCAGTTAACACATATTTTATTGTAAACGAAGGAACAACAAAACTTACAGCAGTAGTGGCGCCTAAACCGTACAACAGCGAGCCAGCAAGCAGTCCATCGAGCAAGTTGCAGGTCGGTTCTCGTTTGAAAACAAAAAAATATGTGGCGACGTGTTTTGCGTGGAGCTTGATCGACTAGTAAAGGTGATTTCGGATTGAAGATGGGTGTTCATGGATTAAGGTGGTGGTGATTATTGTTTGTTCACGAAGATGAATTAGAGAGAGAGAGGATAAAGAGATGAGAAGGTGGTGGTCTCGTGGTGGTTGCCGAATGAGGTTGATGGTGTGGTAAAAACATAAATAGAGGAGCCTCGTAGCAGCAAGGATTTGTTTGGGTTGGTTTTCTCATCAAAAATCAAACGTAAGTATAGCAATCCTATTTCGAATAATTTGTTCAACTATGATGGCGTTTGGGTTGATCTTAATTGGTGGTTAACTGATGGTGTTTGTTCATAGGTGATAGCCGGTTTTCCAGGAAAATAAGAGGTGATCGGTTATATGTGATTATATTTATGAACCATGTATATATATGTATATAGATATGTAAAAGAAAGAAAGAAAAGAGGGTTGCAGGTTGTGTTCAATCAGAAATTTAAAACAGATAGTACACAATGAGATTTCTAATGGTAGTGTTTTATGTGGTTGTAGAATAATTAATTGATATTTAATTGAGTGATTGTCGACATGAAGAATCCTTCATGAGAAGAGCAGATAGAGATGGCTAACAGATATAATTATAGCTCATGGACTTTGTTTGCTAGCTTAATGGATTCGACAGATTAATCAGAAGGACAGGAAATAAGAAAAAAATAAAAAGTTTGATATTGCTGTAGTAAATTTGTACAATTGATTTTGATATGTAACAGATTCAGATGGAGTCAAAATTCATAAACAGTAGATGTTGAAAGAAAATCAGATTCATATATATCTGTATGTATATTTACATATGATTAATAATTAATGATTAACATATATAATTATATTAATAGTATTAATATAAATTCTATTAATATTAATAATAATAAATGATAATAATAATTGTTAATAATAATATTGATAATGTTATAATGATACTAGTTTTGATGTTTAATATTTAAAAATAATAATAATAATATTATTATAACAACTTATAATTTATATTTAATATATTAATTTTACATATTATAATTTTATAGTACTTATTAACTATATATTTTATATGATAACATTTATTGAATATCTAATAATTATAGCTTTTAATATACTACAATATATATAATCATCAAGGAAGTATAAAGGTCATATATATAAATTTTATGTTAATAACAACTTGAATACTTTGTATATTATTCTACATTTTAATTCAAACGACTAAATTATATTTTTATTATTTCAGTTTATTATACATACTTATATTTATATTACAATTTATATCATATACTATATGACTACATCTATTGAATATTGAATATTTATATATTTTATAAATACTTCAATATAGAAATCTTTTATATCTATAACTATATAGATTTATAATATAATATCATATATCTATTTATATATATTTACATTTTTTATTTACACAAAATTATTCGTGAATCGTCAGAAATAGTCAAGGGTTAAATGATTCCATATAATAGTTCAAAAATTTTGAGACTCGGTCTAACAGACTTTGCTTATCGTGTCGAAATCAAATGAGAATCAAGTTTAAATTTGGTCGGAAATTTCCGGGTCGTCACAAATTAAGCACTGCACACTTTTGCACGTCAATTTTATGGCGCCGCTGCCGGGGAGCGCGGTAAATACAGAAGTTGGATATATTTTGGTTATTGATATTTCTTGAAAACGGGTGATGATGTCTTCCTTTAGGGGAGGGTTACTGGGGTTCCGATTTAAAGGCTCCTGCTCGAACCTAGACGTCGACGGGTCACTTAAGTATTGAAAGATTCAATAGGCCGTGTATGTTTGATTTTTCGTTGTTATGTGATAAAAGTTGTTATTTAATATCTATATTATTAATTACGTTATTAATATTTATTATATTTATTAATTTAAAATCCACTAATATACTAATATATCTCTTAAATATTACAAGAAAGATTAGAATAAATTTAAAATATAAATATATATATCCTTTAAGGCTTAAAAGATTTTTTCCTAAAACTTTTCTTTTTATGATTTTAGATCACATGAACACTCGGTCCAAGAAACCAGTCTTACAAGATATGTTACCAAATCCCGATATATTATTTAAACATTCTAGGGATTCAAATATTGTTAAGAAATTAAATTTCAATGAATGAACTACTTCTAATGATGATTCATTATTTGGTTCTCCGTCTAGTCCTGATTCTAATTTGGGATCTCTTTTTGGTTCAGAAAGTGAAATGGCTACTGAAAATTCAATGGAAGCGTTAATGAAAGCTGGTCGGGAAGGATTAGGTCATGCTATTACTCAGCCTGAAATAAAAGAAAATTTTGATATTAAAGGCCCTATTTTTCATTTGCTTAAAGATAATCAATTTAGGGGTACTCAAAAGGAGGATGCTAATGCCGACATTCGGAATTTTAAAGATATTTGTAATCTATTTAACATTAATAATGTGGAAAGTAATATCATTTATCTTCGTCTCTTCCCATGGTCGTTAAAAGATGAAGCTAGAGAATGGTTAAACTCGTTACCAGAAGGAGATATTACTCGTTGGGATACGATGGTTGAAAAATTTCTCACTCGATTCTTTCCTGCGTCTAAAACTGTCACTCTTCAAACTGACATTGCTAATTTTTGTCAGAAAACTAATGAGTCTCTTTATTCTGCTTGGGTACGATTTGGTCAAATGCTTAGAGGTTGTCCACAACATGGTTTGGATAAATTTAAAAAAGTAACTACTTTCTATAAAGGTTGTGATATTGCTACAAGAAGAGAGATTGATACATCTGCAGGAGGAAAAATTATGAGTAAAACTGCCGAGGAAGCTGAAACTTTGATTAATAAGTTGGCCGCGCATTCCCATGAATGGCACCAAGACTTAGATATTTCTCGTTCGGTAAAATTTGTTAGTTATGATTATGAAGATATGGTTAAGGCTATGAATGTGCAATTAGGTAATCTAGGAAGGCAGATTGAAAAGCTTACTAAGGAAATGCATATGATTAAGGTAGGTTGTGAAAAATGCCAAGGTCCTCATGATACTAAAGATTGTGTTGCTAGTCTTACTATGGACCAAGTTGAGAATGTTTCGTATGTGAATCAATTTCAAGGAAATCCAAACTACCGAAATATTTATAATACACCTTATCCTACTAATAATAAAAACCCACCTGGTTTCTTTCCTGTTAAAGCACCCTTCATTCCCAATTCTTCTAATTCTCAAACAGATAGGAAGTCTAATCTTGAAGAAAGCATCTTAACTTTCATCAAAAATCAAAATGAAGCTAATGATAACATAAAAGCTCAACTTTCCCAAGTGCAAAATAATCATCAAGCGTCCATTCAAAACTTAGAGCACAATGTTACTAAGTTATTCAAACTTGTCGAGGGTAAAGTTCCTGTTGAATCCGAAGTTTCTAAGGAAGTTCGTTTTGAAAAGGTGAATGTAATTCGAGAAGTAAATAGGGTTGATGTTCATGAACCTGGTTTGAGGTACTTATGGGAGTTTGAAATGGGAGAAGAAGAGTATGATCAAGAAATAAAGAAGTTAACTGCTACTGAAGAAGATAAATCAAAAGATGCTAAAGTTCGAGGTCTTGATCGTGATGAAGTAATTTTCATGCATGAGTTGTTTGATGAAAAAGAAGAAGTGGTTGATAAAAAAGTTGATGAAAATGATGAAGTTACTAGTGATGAGACTAGAAAATCAAAGTGTGATGATTGGTTAGCTGATACTATGAAACAGTTGGAAGAAAGAAGAAAAGAAGGTTTCCGCCCTCTTTATTCATTCACAATTGATCCCGTAAATCCATATGCGTCACCTGAAATTCCTATTGTTATGCATTCTGATCCAGGGGAATTCCAAATTCCTTGCTTAATTCGTGGTCCAATTTTAGTTATGGGATTAGCTAATACTGGTTCTAGCATTAATGTTATGCTGTTTTCCGTTTATAATCGTTTAGGATTGCCATCGTTGGAACCAATCAGAGGAAATGTGTGTTTTGCTGATAGTCGTTTACATGAACCGTTGGGGATTGTTAGACAAGTTGAGGTTATTGTTGGTTATGCTTTCTATAGAATTGATTTTGTTGTTATGGACATGAAAGAAGATCCGATAACTCCTTTAATCCTAGGATCTTCGTTTCTAGCTACTGCTCGTGCTACTATTAACTATGCTGATAATTCGTTGACTATTCGTTATGGTGCCGTATTTGAATCTATTCCATTAGTTCCAAGATCCAAAGTTCCTCGCTCTAATGTGAAAATGGTTAAAGTTGATAAAGAGGATGATGATGACTTTACCGTGGATAGAATTGTAACTGAATTTATAAAAGAGCAATATAAGCTTAGCACCGAAGTGAGAAAACATATCCATGAGTTGAGTGTTTCATTTGAAATGTCTTTTCGTAGAGGTCTTGACACCACATTTAATTTCTTGCAACGGATTAAGTCATTAAATGAATATGAAAAGAGTAAGTATGAAGAGAATAAGCCTAAGGAGTAATTTCGTAAGAAGAAAAGAGATGCGCAAACGACTCTATAATCAAAACTACCTATCCCTTTATATATGTTTATTAGGACTATGTTATGTCTAAGTGTTTTATTATTTAATTATGAATGTAAGAGCAATATAGCTCCTAAGTGTTTAAATGTTTAAATGTTTAAGAGTTATTAATAAAATATTATGTTTATGTTATGTTTGCATTATTTAATATTTTGTCAAGTTATTTATATTTGATTCAAAGGAAGTCCGCAAAAGTACTCGCAAATCATTCTATGATCCTACAAATTGAGTAACATCACTCTTTCCCTTATGTTATTTTCAATTATGTCCTTTATATTTCATTATTTTATTATAAATGCAATGAGGACATTGCATAATCTAAGTGTGGGGAGGGAAGCGGTTAATCACTTAAAAGATAATAAAAAAAATATTATCAAATTTTCCCGAAAAAGTTGAAAAATGGGTATAATTTTATTTTTTTTCCGATTTTTCAAAAGTATAAATTCTTAGTCAAACTTATGTCTTTTTACTAACTTAATCTTAATGTTAATAATAGAACTACTCTCAATTTCGAGATCAGATTACTTGTTTAAGATAAGAAGTAAAAGCCAAAAATTGTGAAACGAGTGCAAACTTATCGCCACTACCATATGGCATAATAAGCATGGACCACTGAGGCAGCAAAAGAGTCCCAATGAAGGGCCAATTTAGAAAAATTGCCAAGTGTAAAGCTAATGCTAAGCATGAAAGCAAAAGAAATGAAAAGGAAAAAGAGCCCAATGAAGGCCAACAAAAGAAAAGAGTTCCAATGAGAACCATACATTTATAAAAATTCTCAAAAACACAAAAGAGTCCAATGATGACCAAACTTGTATAAATTTGATTTAATAGCCATTAGGATTACTTGTAATCGTTGGTCCGGTTCAGATTAGTTCTTGCGAATAATAAAAATTAACTTCTTATTAAGACATATTTTTGACTTTGCAATTTTGCTTTAATACCCATGATATAATTTATAAGGTTTAATTGAGGACAAGTAAAGGTTTAAGTATGGAGAATTTGATAACTCCTAAATTATACAGTTTTTTAATAACATTTTGAGGAGTTATCTTAATATTTTTGAGTCATTTTAATGCCAAAACATGCTAAAATGGGTAAAAATGGGAAACTGGTATTTCTAATGATTTTATCAAAGTTATGTATTAAACAGGATCAAAAATAAAGAAAATTGCAAATTGACAAAATGAAGCCGCCTGCAAGGATACAAGGAAGCCGCCGGCTTGGAGCTGAATACACCAGAATGTTCCAGAATCGATGTAAAATTGAAAGAACTTGTTGATCAAGAAAAAGGCAAAGGAAGTCGCCGGCCTGGTTGACACGGTTTCTCAACTTATCGACCAAGTTCAAATAAAAATGGAAACAAAATCAAGACAAAATCAGAAAGATCTGGCGGATCTTTGAAGCCGTCGGCCTGGCCTGAAGCCGCCGACTTAAGTATGACGGTTGAAAGATTTAGCTTGTGGATTAAGTTTAACTTGCACAAGGAGTCACCGACTCAAGGCAAGTAGCCGGCTTCCCATTGAAGCTGCCGGCTTGGCCACTGAACTTAAACAGTATAAATACAGTCCTCTGGTCTCAGTTTTCATATGTATTAATTTTCAGAATACAATAATTCTAGTTAGGTTGTTTTTTTAGGGTTTTTCTCTAAACCCTTAGGTTAGATTTAGTCTTTGTAATCAAGATTCAAGTTTTAATTCAAGTTATTTTACATCTACCTTCTTTTTAAGGTATGATTCTATCCTTATTTTATTATTTTATTTATCTTATTTACTGTATTCTTTTCTGTTCGTCTTCTGCTATGAACTAAACGTTCATAGTGGTTACGTGGATGAAGATTGAACTTCATCTGAGAATCAGATGAAGCTGCCGGCCTCACCCTCAAGCTGCCGGCTTGATGGGAAGGAAGCCGCCGGCTTTAGTGCTTCATCCGTACAGTTTCTGGTTCTTTCTCAGATCTGTATGGTCGAGTTTCTGTGATGATATTTGAACTTTTTTGAATCTGTTTTGCTTAAATATACTTGTTTGTCATGCTTAATGATTAGATAACATGATTTTAGGGTTGACTAATACTTGATCCAATGATCTATTATTTGATTCATGCTACTTATTTAGATCTAGTCCATCAAACTTGTTAAATTGAATTGCATGCAACTAAGTTAAACAGTATAATAGTGATAAACTTGTTTAATTGGATTTACGCTTATATAATAGAGTTTGATATTGTTAGGCTTTATCAAAGAACCTTCGTTTGGATTTGTTTAATTAATGATTGCATGAGAACTTAGTAGTAATTGACTTTCAGCTAGTAACTTGAGTTGATCTACTTGGTGTTTAATAGCTTATATAATTTGTCAGTCTATTTGCATGTTGATCCTCATCACAAGATTGATATGTATCATATAATTGAATTGAACATGAAGAATTAAGATGTTAGTTATGCACATCACATATCTAGCATATGCTTTAAGTCCTACGTATTGAATGATATGCAACACTTAGCTTAACCTGTTAAGGGATAATAGTTGGTCTATGATTATTATTCTGCTTTGTGTTAATATAAGTTATGAAACTTGCCTAATATGATTCTCGTATGAGTTATTCGTTCATGTAGCTGCTTTTATTTATAATTGTTTAATTTGAATCTTTTACTTTATTGCTTTATTTTGTTTATCTTAAATCATCTCGTTCCTAAGAGATAAGAATCTATCCAATAAAAGACATAAAAATATCCTTAGTTCTTTAATAAGAGCTAAGCTATGAACAACTTATAACACATCTATGCTCTCTTGGGACGATAACCTAAAATATTACCTCTGATCGGGTTTTTTGCTCGTTAGGGTGTTAAAAGTGTAATAATAAAGGTTATATAAATTTAAAAGTTTGAAAGGCAAATTAAGCATTGCCCACTTTTGTACATCAATTTCGATAATAATTCATGGTCGCAAAACACATATTCAAAGCCACTACATTCTCCACAAATTCGGGCTAAATTTTGTGGAGAATTTTCGATTGCAAATTGGGCCAATTTTCCCAATATAACTAGAAAACGGCGCTACAAGCAAGAATTCCTTAAGGCTTTCCCCGTTCGAAGCAATTTAGATGCCGATAATGACATTTTACTATTTTTAAAGGTGAATTATCCACTTTTAGATCTTACGGTAATTAATACCTTTCGCATGTGAATTATTGTGAATGTTTAAATACCACTTTGATACTTTTTTTTATATAATATTGTATTTAGGTACGTCGAAAATCATGTTGGTGATACTATCTGACCACTAGCCAATAAACCATGCCGCTTTTATAATGTCTTGATTTTATTGTTCGAGTATTTTGAGCCGCTTTTTTATTTCTCTAGATCAATAAAATTATTTTTATTTTTGTTTAAAAATTTCATATTGAATGCGAATATATGAGAGTGTAGTTTTGTTTCGATAATTATTCATGTACGCAAAACATGTATTTGAAATCACTACATTCACGACAAAATCAGGCTAAATTTTGTGAAGAATTTTTCGAAAAATTTTCAAATGCAGATTGGGTCAATTTTTGCAAGATAACTATAAAACGGTGCTACGAGCAAGACTTCCTTAAGTGATTCCCTCATTCAAAACAGTTTAGGTTTTGAAAATGGCATTTTACAATTATTAAAGGTGATTTTTTCACTTTTAGATTTTAAGATAATTAATACTTTTGCCTATGAATTATTATGCCTGTTTAATTACTACATTGATACTATTTTTATTTAATATTACATTTAGGTGTATCGAGAATCATGTTGGAGCTACTATCTCACCACTAGCCACCAAACCTTGTTGCTTTTATAACTTCTTGGTTTCATTGTTCGAGTATTCAGAGCCGTTTTTTATTTCTCGTTCATAACCTTATTTTTGTTTTTATTTCTAAATTTCATATTGAATATAAAAATATGAGAGTGTAGTTTTGTTTCAATAAGAATACATGGTCACAAAATACATATTTGAAGTCAATACATTTTTTACAAAATCGGGCTAAAATTTGTGGAGAATTTTCGAATGCAGACTAGGCCAATTTTCACAAGATAACTAGAAAATGGCGCTACGAGCAAGACTTCCTTAAAGCTTTCACCTGTTTGAAGCAATTTAGATGCCGAAAATGACATTTTTCTATTTCAAAGGTGAATTTTGCACTTTTAGATGTAACGATTATTAATACTTTCCCATGTGAATTATTGTGCATGTTTAATTACCACTTTGATACTTGTTATTATTTAATATTATATTTAGGTACAACAAGAATCATGTTGGGGCTACTATCTCACCACTAGCCACAAAAACCATGATGCTTTTATAACGTCTTGGTTTCATTGTTCGAGTATTTTGAGCCGCTTTTTTATTTCTTTAGATTCATAACCTTATTTTTGTTTTTTTTCAAAATTTCATATTGAATACGAATATATGAGAATGTAGTTTCATTTTGATAATAATTCATGGACGCAAAACACGTATTTGAAGTCATTACATTCTCCACAAAATCGGGATAAATTATGTGGAGAATTTTCCGAAAAATTTTCGATTGCAGATTGGGCCAATTTCGTAAGATACCTAAAATACAGTGCTACGAGCAAGAGTTCCTTAAGGCTTCCCCCCATTCGAAGCAATTTAGAAGACGAAAATAAAATTTTACCTTTTATAAAGGTGAATTTTGCAATTTTAGATCTTTCGATATTAATACTTTCGCATGTGAATTATTTTGACTGTTTAAATACCACTTTGATACTTGTTTTTAATTAATATTATTTTTATGTACATCAGAATTATGTTGGGGCTACTATCTCACAATTAGCCACAAAACCTGTTGCTTTTATAACGTCTTGGTTTCATTGTTCGAGTATTTTGAGATGCTTTTTTATTTCTCTATATTCATGACCTTATTTTTATTTTTGTTTCAAAATTTCATATTGAATTCGAATATATGATAGTGTAGTTTTGTTTCGATAATAATTCATGGCAGCAAAACACATAATTGAAGTCACTACATTCTTCACAAAATCAGGCTAAAATTGATTTTTTTGAAAATTTCGATTGCATATTAGGTCAATTATCACAAGATAAGGAGAAGACGGCTCTACGAGCAAGACTTCCTTAAGGATATCCCTCGTTCGTAGCAGTTTAGATGCCAAAAATGAAATTTTACTATTTTTAAAGGTGAATTTTGCACTTTTAGATCTTATGATAATTAATACCTTCGCATGTGAATTATTGTGCATTTTTTTAATACCACTTTGATACTTGTTTTGATTTAATATTTTATTTAAGTATATCGAGAATCATGTTGGACCTACTATCTCAGCACTAGCAACAAATCCTTGCTGCTTTATAACGTCTTGTTTTTATTGTTCGAGTATTTTGAGCCGTTTTTTACTACCTCCGTCCCATTATAAGTGTCCACTTACTTTTTGCACACAGTTTAGGAAATCCCACTAACTCCATTCTCCACAAATCAGAAATCTTCTCTCTCCAGAATAACCTCTTCCTATTGGTTAAAATACCAAGTGGACACTTGTAATGGGACATCCCAAAATAGAAATGTGGACACTTGTGGCGGGACGGAGGGAGTATTATCTAGATTAATAACCTTATTTTTGTTTTTGTTTCTAAATTTCATATTGAATGTGAATATATGAGAGTTTAGTTTCGTTTCGATAATAATTTAGGGCCGCAATAAATATATTTGAAGTCACTAAATTCTCCATAAAATGGGGCTAAAATTTGTGGAGAAATTTACGGAACATTTTTTGTTGCAGGTTAGTTACATTTTCGCAAGATAACTAGAAAACAGCACTACGAGCAAGACTTCCTTAAATCTTTCCCCGTTCGAAGCAGTTTAGATGCCGAAAATGACATTTTACTATTTTTAAAGGTGAATTTTTCACTTTTAGAACTTACGATAATTAATACCTTCACATGTGAATTATTGTGCCTATTTAAATACCACTTTGATACTTGTTTTTATTTAACATTTTGTTTAGGTACATCGAGGATCTTGTTAGGGCTACTAACTCACCACTAGCCACAAAACATTGCTGCTTTTATAACATCTTGGTTACATTGTTCGAGTATTCAAAGCCGCTTTTTATTTCTCATTCATAACTTTTTTTTTTATTTCTATATATATATATTGAATGTGAATATATGAGAGTGTAGTTTCATATCGATAATCACAAAACACATATTTGAAGTCACTCCATTCTCCACAAAATAGGGCTAAATTTTGTGGAGAACTTTCGATTGCAAATTTGGCCAATTTTCCCAATATAACTAGAAAACAGCACTGCGAGCAAGACATCCTTACGGCTTTCCCCCGTTCGAATCAGTTTAGATGCTGATAACGACATTTTACCATTTTTAAAGGTGAATTTTACACTTTTAGATTTTACGATAATTAATACATTCGCATGTGAATTATTGTGCCTGCTTAAATACCACTTTAATACTTTTTATTTATTTAATATTGTATTTAGGTACATCGAGAATCCAGTTGGGGCTACTATCTATTCACTAGCCACAAAACGTTGCTGCTTTTATAACGTCTTGGTTTTATTATTCGAGGATTTTGAGCCACTTTTTTATTTCTTTAAATTCATAACCTTATTTTTGTTTTTGTTTTAAAATTTCATATTAAATGTGAATATATGAGAGTGTAGTTTGGTTTCGATAATAATTCATGGCAGCAAAACACATATTTGAAGTCACTAAATGCTCCACAAAACCGGGCTAAATTTTGTGGAGAACTTTCGATTGCAAATTGGGCCAATTTTCCCAAGATAACTAGAAAATGTCACTACGAGTAACACTTTCTTAAGGCTTTTCCCCGTTCGAAGCAGTTTAGATGACGATAATGACATTTTTACTATTTTTAAAGGTAAATTTTGCACTTTTAAATCTTTTGATAATTAATACCTTCGCATGTAAATTATTGTGCCTGTTTAAATACCACTTTGATACTTTTTTTTTATTTAATATTGTAAGTAGGTATATCGAGAATCATGTTGGGGCTACTATCTCACCACTAGCCACAAAACCTTGCTGCTTTTATAACGTCTTGGTTTTAATATTCGAGTATTTTGCGCCGCTTTTTTATTTCTCTAGATTCAAACCTTATTTTTATTTTTGTTTAAAAATTTCATATTGAATGCGAATATAAGAGAGTGGAGTTTCGTTTCGATAATAATTCATGGCCACAAAACACATGAGTCACTACATTCTCCACAAAATCAGACTAAAATTTGTGGAGAATTTTACGAAAAATTTTAGATTACGGATTGGACAAATTTTCGATTGCAGTTTGGGCCAATTTTTGCTAGATAACTAGAATATGGCACTACGAGCAAGACTTTCTCAAGGCTTTCCCACCTTCGAAGCAAATCAGATTTTGAAAATGACATTTTACTATTTTTAAAGGTGAATTTTGCACTTTTAGTTCTTACGGTAATTAATACATTCGCATGTGAATTATTGTGTCTGTTTAAATACCACTTTGATACTTTTTTTCTATATCTAATATTGTATTTTGGTACATCGAAAATCATGTTGGGGCTACTATCTCACCACTTGCCGCAAAACCTTGTTGCTTTTATAACATCTCGGTTTCATTGTTCGAGTATTCAGAGTCGTTTTTTTATTTCTGATTCATAACCATATTTTTGTTTTTCTTTCTAAATTTCATATTGAATGTGAATATATGAGAGTGTAGTTTAGTTTAATTGATAATTGATGGCAACAAAACACATATTTGAAGTCAGTACATTCTCCACAAAATCGGTCTAAATTTTATGGAGAACATTCGATGCAAATTGGGCCAATTTTCCAAGATATCTAGAAAATGACGCTACGAGCAATACTTCCTTAAGGATTTCCTCTATTTAAAGCAGTTTAGATGTCGATAATGACATTTTACTATTGTTAAAGGTGATTTTTGCACTTTTTGATCTTACGATAATTAATTCCTTCGCATGTAAATTATTGTGCCTGTTTAAATACCACTTAAATACTTTTTTATTTAATATTGTATTAAGGTACACTGAGAATCATGTTGGAGCTACTATCTCACCACTAGCTACAAAACCTTGATACTTTTATAACGTCCTAGTTTTATTGTTAGTGTATTTTGCGCCGCTTTTTTGTTTCTGATATCGACTAAAAAGTCACGTTTTTACCCCTGATATTGAGTCCCAAAAGCATAAAGTTCAAAACATTTTCGATAAAATAATCACTTTTTCGGTTAAATTTGTAGATAAAGTAATTACGAAGACGATGCAAAAACAATCAAGGGAATCGGAGCTAAAACGAAGATTCTAGAGCAAAAACAGTGATAGACAAGAAATCAAGTTACGATCCAGCTATTCAGCAAGCCAAACGTCTTTCCAGTATGGCAAACGGCCTGCCACACGCCCAGATCAAACGGGCATGTCAAACGGGTTGGCCTGGTAAACGGCTTGCCAAACGGTCTGCCAGCCATTTGCAGGCCATTTTCACTTTTATTTAAAGGGTTTTTGTCATCCAATTTCAATACACCTCTCCTCACGCTCTCACTACAATACACTTTCTCTCACTAGAGCTTTCAAGGTCTTCTCACCTCCGAGCGAGAAATTAAGTACCCGAAAGCGAACGCCGAAGATTGTAATAGGAGCGGTCTAGAGGATGTCAGCACCTGTAATGGTCCAGATCTCGTCTGTAAACGGTGAACACGTTCCTTAATAAAATAAAGTTATTTTGTTATTTTAAGTTGCTTTCATCTTGCATGCCTATCTACCTGTTATAAATGTTTATTATGTGTTGAATACTTTATCTAAAACTTATGCTATTGTTATGCTGAAACCTTGACAGTTTAGAGGTTTAATTTACGGATCACCCTTTCCGCTTCCTCACGTGGCTATAATCTAGTATTAGGACCTGATCAACCCTAGGATACAAGGTAAGTAGTTATGTGTGTTTAACGTCACAATAGGGATATAGCATATACGTACGAATAACCATTTATTTGTCAAAGAAGAGCTGCCCATTTAGGTTGTGATTAGAGTAGGCATTATAGAGTTCAGTGAACACTGGCTTGCTCAGAAGCATGATTCGCATCAGAAGCAATGTTCTTTAGATGTTGTAAAATGATCCGAGGTTGAGTAAGTGATCGCAAAGGAGATACTTCTAATCTACTTAGCAGTACCTTAGAATATCTAAGATTGCACATATGTTAATGTTATGGTATAACTTAGTATTAAGTCGTGGAATATTGCTTTAGTTAGACCAACTAGGATTAAAAAAAGCTGAGACTTTCCTTTAGAGATATACCACTTTGTTCATGTACCTAGGATTCTATCCATAAGGTCATTTTAATCCTCTAAGGTTAACGTTGGGAGTAGGGATATCCGTCTTAGCCAGAATCTTCAAGGCCTAAACTCTTAGTGACAAATCAATTTGGTTCATAGCCCAGTTAATTGAGGTTTAGTGTTTATTCTAGAAAGTTAAACTCTTGTGATAATTCCCCATTAGGATTCTATTATTCATACATATCTATTTTTATCTCTATAATTATATTAGTTAATCTCAACCTATCACCACTTGTCGCTAGGGTTAACTATATAGGCACTTTTGTCCCACGTTACTGAGCAAACATACAAAAATACGAACCTGAGTTATATTTACCACTTACTCATTAAAAGGAAGACAAGTAGGTGAGTTATAGCTAGAAACCCCAGCTACATATAAATAATAAAACCATTACTCTGTTTTGGTAGCTAATTCTGACGTGATATGACCTAACCACACTGCACAAAGAAAACCGTTCGTTTTGGCCATATCATAAGTAAAGTAAAAGTTTTTGGCACCGCCGCCGAGGACTTATTTTCTATCTGTTAAGGTAACCGTTGATTCTGTCAAGATATCTGAGATTCTTGAGTGGTGTCTAAGAAAGACAATTACACACGGACTTGGTTGTTGGATTTTCTGAACAGTCTCCAATTATATTGGGACCAAAAGGATCCTGCCTCTCCGTTGTCGGCCTGGCCACTTGTTTCGAAGATAAATTGATAAGAAACACACATGCTTAACAAACAGAGAGTTTGTCGGTATAGGATTTAAAGTCGCCATTATAGTAAACCCTTTTTAAAACTATAAAAATAAAATATTAATTATGGTATTAATTTATGTAGATTCAAACTTAGCCGATTACGAAGAAAGTGCGAAAGGCAGTTGCTCTCCTACAACTTCGGAAACCGGAGAAGTTTTTCTTTATAAAACCAAAACAAATCTAGACCCTGATGAATCTCATTAAGAATTAGTTCTTGATCCTTGTAGTCCAAGAAGCCGGATAACTTCATCCGAGTTAAAGATTTCATTGCTTTTAGATAAGTTTTACTCAAATGAACCAGGATTCGACCCTCTTCACGATCCAAAAGGGATGCTCAGTCTTAATGGACACCTGATTATGGAAGATGAAATACGGGAAGAATACCCAACTATTTTCAAATACCCAGACTTGTTTGAATTTAATCCCAAAGAGAAACGACACATTGATAAAACAAAAGCTCCGTTTGCTAGAAATCTGTAAAATCCTAGCAGAAGGTTAGACGTCTATAGAGAATTCATCAGGCACCTCTATTTCTCAAACTTCCCGTTCTCAACATTTAAATCAATCTGTTAAAAGAGATGCGTTCTCAAGTTCGTTCTCTTCACAAACTATTAAAAGAACGTAAGGATGATATTTTTGTCAAGTATCGGGATGCAAAAATTGATTTCGAATTCGATTTAGAGTCATTCATCAGTTTTCTTCCTCACATCAGTGGTAAGGAATTTTCTCAAATCCATATCAACCGTTATGTCACCGCAATGATTTCTGAATTAGAATTTGGGATTGAAAGCAAACAACCTACCCCAATTTCAAAATATGGAGATCGAGATTTCTTTTACTTTGATCCAGCCTCGTTTCTCATTAAAAGATTAATTGAAGTTTTTTCGGATGCAACCAAGGTAAGAATACATCAGAATTTTTTCGCAAAAAGAAAGGAAATATATTCTGAACTCGTACAAATACTCACTATGTAAAAATTTCCGTTTACAACTCCGCAAAGAATGATCATTCGGGAAATATCTGAAAACTTTAAATTTACTATCGGTGAACCTGACTGCGCGAAAGATCTTTTATTTCAAGATACACTGTCAAAAGTTCTTTTCGAACTTAATTATCGAGATAATGGACCTAGGGATGGAATTTCAAACATTAAAAAAGTTAGAAGGGCTTTGGTTAAACTTATGGACGACATCGGAGATTTACAAAAGCGTGAGCGTAAAATCCTAAGTGATTTTGAAATATTTTCAATACACTCCGCTGATTTACTCTAGATGGTCAAAGAAGCTTTAAATTTATCTTTCTTTCCGCGTCATTTCTAGAACTTAATTGTGGAACCTGTGTAATTTATTTTTTTAATAAAATAAATTTTTTTAATTTTACTCTGTCCATTTGTCTTTTTCTTTTAAATTTTAGTTTAATTAATAAAGTTAACCAGATTAAGATCTGAAGAAAAATTTTATTAATCTTTTATTAATCTATTGAAAAATTTAGAATTTTAAAAAATATAAAAATTCACGAGTCGGGTCGGGGAAATAAGCCGTTGTTTTCACAAATGGTTTAGAAAAACCTAGTGGCTTAGATGTCCCCGGGTTATTGTTAAAACTTAAGAAATACGGGTGTTGACGGTATTTCCCATCGGGATATTTCATGTTAACATAAAGTTCATCGAGGTTGGAATTAGATTTCTCTATTTTGATACCTTTTCTCTTATTGTTTTCTTTTGCTTTTTCAAATTGGGTAGGGGTAATTTCTATAACATCATCGGAATCCGATTCATCAAAAAATTGGTAATTTTCCCAATATTTTGCTTCCTCGGCGGAAACACCATTGACCATTTTTAACTTTGGTCCATTGGTTGAGAATTTTCTTTTATTTATCTGTTTTTCTGTGGTTTCTAAAATTTCCTCCTCCGGAACCTCTTCTTCCGGTTCCTCTTCTTCCGGTTCCCTTTCGGGAATTTGTGAATCTTTACAAAATATATTCGACTCTTCATTATTATTAGGTGAGTCGATGGGATTTGTACTAGGGGTAGACATCTATCACACAATATCAAACACGTTAAGAGATTAATATATCACATAATATTTACATGTTTACAATATATAGTTTCCAACAAAAAGTGTTAAGCAATCGTTTTTCAAGTAAACACGGTCGAAGTCCAGACTCACTAATGCATCCTAACAAACTCGGTTAGACACACTAATGCAACTTTCTGGTTCTCTAAGACCAACGCTCGGATACCAACTGAAATTTCTCGTTCATAATGATTATAAACATTTCATATTAATTGATTTCGTTGCGAGGTTTTGAGCTCTATATGAGACGTTTTTCAAAGACTGCATTCGATTTTTAAAACAACCATAACCTTTATTTAATTATTAAAGGTTTTAAAAACATTACGACGATTATCAAATAATGATAATCTAAAATATAGCGTTATCACACGACCATTACATAATGGTTTACAATAATATTACACATCAACTTAAGTCTTCGAATGCAGTTTTTGAACAATATTATACAAGCATGCAGACTCCAATCTTGTCTTTATTTAGCATGCAACAGCGGAAGCTCTTAATAATCACCTGAGAATAAACATGTTTAAAACGTCAACAAAAATGTTGGTGAGTTATAGGTTTAACCTATATATTTATCAAATCGTAATAATAGACCACAAGATTTCATATTTCCATTTCTCATAAACAACATGCAATCTGCATAAAAATTATGCATATGATGAATACCTGGTAACCGACATTAACAAATGCATCTAGAATATCCCCAATATACAGGTACACTCATCTGTATATAAAATTGAAGTACTAAAGCATCCATAACATGGATGAGGTTCGTTAGGCCCATAGATCTATCTTCAGGATTCGCGTCAATTTGGGGGTCTGTTCCCAAATTCTTAGGCTACCAAGCTGAAAGGGTGATATCCGGTATAATGATTCAATCATAGAATATAGTTTCAAGTACTTGTGTCTATTTTGTAAATCATTTATAAAACTGCATGTATTCTCATTCCAAAAATATTAGATTTTAAAAGTGGGAATATAACTCACTTTCACAGATTTTTTCTTCGTTGGAAATAAGACTTGGCCACGGGTCGATTCACGAACCTATAATAAATATATACATATATATCAAAGTATGATCGAAATATATTCACAATATGTTTTATTATGTTTTAACGATTTAAGTTTGTTAAGTTAACAGTCCAACCTTCGTAGTCCAAAGTTAGTTGTCCACAGTAAGTAGTACAGAAGTAAATCAATATATATTATCTCGAATCAATCCACGACCCAGTGTATACAAGTGTTAGATGTAGTGTCCCGAACTTTTCCATGTTTATATATATTAAATGAAATTCTTATTTACATGATTAAGTATTTCCAACATGTTAAGAAATCAAACTTGTTAAGACTTGATTAATTGAAATAGGTTTCATATAGACAATTGACCACCCAAGTTGACCGGTGATTCACGAACGTTAAAACTTGTAAAAACTATATGATGTCATATATATGGATATATATATATAGTTAAAATGGTATTATGATAAGTAAACATATCATTAAGTATATTAACAATGAACTACATATGTAAAAACAAGACTACTAACTTAAGGATTTCGAAACGAGGCATATATGTAACGATTATCGTTGTAACGACATTTAATTGTATATATATCATATTAAGATATATTAATACATCATAATATCATGATAATGTAATAATTTAACATATCTTTAGATATAATAAACAATGGGTTAACAACATTTAACAAGATCGTTAACCTAAAGGTTTCAAAACAACACTTACATGTAACGACTAACGATGACTTAACGACTCAGTTAAAATGTATATACATGTAGTGTTTTAATATGTATTCATACACTTTTGAAAGACTCCAAGACACTTATCAAAGTACTTCTACTTAACAAAAATGCTTACAATTACATCCTCATTTATTTTCATCAATAATTCTACTCGTATGCACTCGTATTCGTACTCGTACAATACTCAGCTTCTAAATATATTTACTATTGGTATATACACTCCAATGATCAGCTATTAGCAGCCCTTGTGAGTCACCTAACACATGTGAGAACCATCATTTGGCAACTAGCATGAAATATCTCATAAAATTACAAAAATATTAGTAATCATTCATGACTTATTTACAAGTAAACAAAATTACACATCCTTTATATCTAATCCATATACCAACGACCAAAAACACCTAAAAACACTTTCATTCTTCAATTTTCTTCATCTAATTGATCTCTCTCAAGTTCTATCTTCAAGTTCTAAGTGTTCTTCTTAAATTCTATAAGTTCTAGTTTCATAAAATCAAAAATACTTCCAAGTTTGCTAGTTTACTTCCAATCTTGTAAAGTGATCATCCAACCTCAAGAAATCTTTCTTATTTACAGTAAGATATCTTTCTAATATAAGGTAATACTCATATTCAAACTTTGATTCAATTTCTATAAATAAAACAATCTTATTTCGAGTGGAAATCTTACTTGAACTTGTTTTTGTGTCATGATTCTGCTTCAAGAACTTTCAAGCCATCCAAGGATCCTTTGAAGCTAGATCTATTTTTTCTCATTTCCAGTAGGTTTACCTACTAAAATTAAGTTAGTAATGATATTTATAACATCATTCGATTCATACATATAAAACTATCTTATTCGAAGATTTAAACTTGTAATCACTAGAACATAGTTTAGTTAATTCTAAACTTGTTTGCAAATAAAGTTAATCCTTCTAACTTGAGTTTTAAAATCAATTAAACACATGTTCTATATCTATATGATATGCTAACTTAATGATTTAAAACCTGGAAACACGAAAAACACCATAAAACCGGAGATACGCCGTCGTAGTAACACCGCGGGCTGTTTTGGGTTAGTTAATTAAAAACTATGATAAACTTTGATTTAAAAGTTGTTCTTCTGGGAAAATTATTTTTCTTATGAACATGAAACTATATCCAAAAATCATGGTTAAACTCAAAGTGGAAGTATGGTTTCCAAAATGGTCATCTAGACGTCGTTCTTTCGACTGAAATGACTACCTTTACAAAAACGTCTTGTAACCTGTATTTCTGACTATAAACTTATACTTTTTATGTTTAGATTCATAAACTTAAGTTCAATATGAAACCATAGCAACTTGAAACACTCAAAATGGATTTAAAACGAAGAAGTTATGGGTAAAACAAGATTGGATAATTTTTCTTGTTGTAGCTATGTGAAAATTGGTAACAAATCTATATTAATCATATCCTAGCTAACTCATATTGTATTATACATGTATTCTAATATATTATGTAATCTTGGGATACCATTGACACGAATACAATGTTTTGACATATCATATCGACCCATCTATATATATATTTTGGAACAACCATAGATACTCTATATGCAGTAATGTTGGAGTTAGCTATACAGGGTTGATGTTGATTCTAAAATATTATATATACTTTGAGTTGTGATCTAGCCTGAGGCCTGTATACACGAGGTCGTGGATTGATTCAAGATAATATATATTGCTTTATTTTCTGTACATCTAACTGTGGACAACTAGTTGTAGGTTACTAACGAGGACAGCTGACTTAATAAACTTAAAACAGCAAAACGTATTAAAAATGTTGTAAATATATTTTGAACATACTTTGATATATATGTACATATTTGTTATAGGTTCGTGAATCGACCAGTGGCCAAGTCTTACTTCCCGACGAAGTAAAAATTTGTGAAAGTGAGTTATAGTCCCACTTTTAAAATCTAATATTTTGGGATAAGAATACATGCAGTTTTATAAATGTTTTACAAAATAGACACAAGTAAATGAAAATACATTCTATGGCTGGATTATTAAACCGAATATACCTCTTTTTAATCTGGTAATCTAAGAATTAGGGAACAGACACCCTAATTGACGTGAATCCTAAAGATAGATCTATTGGGCCCAACGAGCCCCATCCAAAGTACCGGATGCTTTAGTACTTCGAATTCATCATGTCCGAAGGGAGTCCCAGAATGATAGGGGATATTTTATATGCATCTTGTTAAGGTCGGTTACCTGGTGTTCACCATATGAATGATTTTTATCTCTATGTATGGGATGTATATTGAAATATGAAATCTTGTGGTCTATTATTACAATTTGATAAATATAGGTTAAACCTTTAACTCACCAACATTTTTATTGACGTTTAAAGCATGTTTATTCTCATGAGATTATTAAGAGCTTCCGCTGTTGCATGCTATTATATGGACAAGATTTGGTGTCAGCATGCTTGTATAATATTGTTTAAAACTGCATTCGAGATTTATTTTGTTGTAACATATTAATATTTGTAAACCAATATGTATTGGTAGTGTGTAAGTGTGATATTTGTTAGATTATTATTTCTGGATAATCTAAGTGGTGTCTTGTTAACCTTGTCGATAAAATAAAGGTTATGGTTTGTTTTAAAAACGAATGCAGTCTTTGAAAAACGTCTCATATAGAGGTCAAAACCTCGCAACGAAATCAATTAATATGGAATGTTTATAATCAATATGAACGGGACTTTTCAGTTGGTATCTGAGCGTTGGTCTTAGAGAAACAGATTTTTTGCATTAGTGTGTCTTACCGAGTTTGTTAGGATGCATTAGTGAGTCTGGACTTCGACCGTGTTTTTCTTAAAAAAAACGATTGCTTAACTTTTTTGTTGGAAACTATATATTATTAACATGTAAATATTTTGTGATATATTAATCTCTTAATATGTTTGATATTGTGTGATAGATGTCTACCTCTAGTACAAATCCCATCGACTCACCTAATAATAATGAAGAGTCGAATATACTTTGGGAAGATTCACAAATTCCCGAAGAGGAACCGGAAGAAGAGGAACCGGAAGAAGAGGAACCGGAAGAGGAGGAACCGGAAGAAGAGGAACCGGAAGAGGAGGAATCGGAAGAGGAAGAACCGGAAGAAGAAGAGGTTCCGGAGGAAGAAATATTGATACCTACAGTAAATCGGTTAAATAAAATAAAATCCTCAACCAACGAACCAAAGTCAATAATGGTCAATGGTGTTTCCGCCGAGGAAGCAAAATATTGGGAAGATTACCAATTTTTCGATGAATCGGATCCCGATGAGGATTCTGATGATGTTATAGAAATTACCTCGACCCAATTTAATAAAGCAAAAGAAAATAATAAGGGAAAAGGTATAAAAATAGAGAAACCTGATTCCAACCCCGATGAACTTTATATGTATCGGCAACATCCATATTTCCTAAAATGTAACAATAACCCGGGAACCTCTAAATCACCAGGTTTTTCTAAACCATTGTGGAAAACGACAGCTCGTATTAGGGGAGCGTTATATATCCCTAGGAAATTAGCAAAACGAACCAAGTCCGAAGAAGAAGAAACGAGTGAGTCGGATTAAAGAGTTGTAATCATGTTGTGTAATATATGTAATATAGTGTGCTTGTGCTTTTTTGATAAATGTAAAATTGCTTGTACTGTTTGTTAATTATCTTTTATGAATCTAACCCTCGTCTATTTTACAGTATAAAAACACAAAATGGACGTTAAGGGTAAACAACCGAATATTTTAGAAGACCTACCAGAGGATATGATTGATGAAATCTTGTCTAGAGTCGATCAGAATTCATCAGCACAATTAGTTATGGCGAAATTAACTTGTCAAACATTTGAAAGACTTTCCAGAAATGCCTTAGTTTATAAAAGGCTTTCCTTTGATAGGTGGGGTATATCACATTGGGGGGACCGTAAGTTACGCCGTGTTTTCTTTAAAGCATTAAATGCGGGGAACCAAATGCAATTTTTCGCTACGGGTTAAGAACCTATTTTGACTCAACATATCCCAACATAGGATTTCATGAATTAGAAAGAGCTTCTAACATGCAACATAAAGAACCATGTTATGCTTACGGGTTAGTGATGTTCGCTTCTCACCAAAGTGAGAAAAAGAACATCGGATTACAACTATTAAATGAAACATTCCCACAAGTGACGAACTCAGTAGTTGGGGTAAGAAACAAGGTTTTCAGATTGCTACGAGGCTGTTGGGCATTACGAAACCCTCGTCCTTTTGACGACATTACAACATGCTGCCTAGTCAATGGTCATAACCGTTACTTTCCAAAAGATGAAGGATGGGAAGTCATTTTAGTAAAACCAGAATGCATGACCTGTTTCTGGACTTATTAATTACGTGTCTTTATTGCCTTTGCTGAACAACTTGCGTATTAATTAGAATTACCTTTATAGCTGCCGTGTAGCAAGTTATTATGTGCTATATTTCATCCTATATGTATAATAGTGGTATTGTATGTTTGTAAAATATTGTATAAAAGTTTGAACGCGAAATATTATTGTTATAAGTTTTTCATATAGAATCGTAGTAGTTGAATTGTATAATAGCTACTAAGTATGAACTTAACGGGTAGGTACTACCCGAATTAAAACTATAAAATGCTAATATGAAGAAAAAGATTTTATAAATAAGTTCATATTATGCTACGAAATACTATTGACTACTCTTAAATTCTATATGATTAACTCAATTCTTTTGGGCTATTTTTTTAAGGAAATGGCACCGACGACTCATCAGAATTTGAACATGAGCGAGGAAGACTTTCGTGTTTTCCTTGCAGCAAACATAGCCGCAGTACAGGCTGCAATGCAAAATAACAATAACTATGGATCTAGCAGTGGAACTAATTCCACAAGAAATCGTGTAGGATGCTCCTACAAAGAATTCACTGCCTGCAAACCTTTGGAATTTGATGGAACCGAAGGACCAATTGGATTGAAACGGTGGACCGAGAAGGTCGAATCGGTGTTTGCCATAAGTAAGTGTACTGAAGAGGACAAAGTTATGACGCTACACATACCTTCACAGGTACTGCGTTAAAGTGGTGGAACACCTATCTTGAACAGGTAGGACAAAATGCCGCTTATGCACTACCGTAGTCGGCATTCAAGCAATTGATGAACGAGCAGTACCGTCCTAGAAATGAAGTCAATAAGCTCAAGGTAGAACTTAGAGAGTTACGAACACAAGGATTTGACATTACCACATATGAACGACGATTCACAGAGTTGTGCCTGTTGTGTCCGGGAGCGTTCGAAGATGAAGAAGAGAAGATCGACGCGTTTGTAAAAGGGATACCAGTAAGGATTCAAGAAGATGTGAGTTCACACGAGCCCACTTCCATACAGAAGGCAAGTTGAATGGCTCATAAACTCATAAATCAGATTGAGGGGAGAATTAAAGAACAGGCGGCCGAAGAAGCCAACACGAAACAACTCAAGAGGAAGTGGGAGGAAAACGGTGACAAGAGTCACCAGTACAACAACAATAACAATTACAACCACAACCGCAACAACAATCGCAACAATAATCGCAATTCTAACAATAACTACAACAAACATCCCAACAACAACAACAACAACTACAACAACCGTTTCAACAACAATAACAATCCCAACAACAACCTCAATAACAACAAACAACAGAAAAAACCATGCTTCAGGTGTGCAGAGTACCATCCGAATGTGTTTTGCACAACAGTTTGCACCAAGTGCAAGAGAAGTGGTCATGGTGCTGCAAAATGTGAGATTTACAGACCAGAGAACAACAAAAATAAAGAAACAAATAAGGTCGGAACAAATAATGCCGAAGTAGTTTGTTATAAATGTGGAAAACCAGGCCACATTATTAGAAATTGCCCAAACCAAGGGAATACTAATGGGCAAGGCTGCGGAAGAGTTTTCAATATTAATGCAGCAGAAGCGCAGGAAGACCCGGAGCTTGTTACGGGTACGTTTCTTATTGACAATACATCTGCTTATGTTTTATTTGATTCAGGTGCGGATAGAAGCTATATGAGTAGAGATTTTTGTGCTAAATTAAGTTGCCAATTGACGCCTTTAGATAGTAAATTTTTACTCGAATTAGCAAACGGTAAATTAATTTCAGCAGATAATATATGTCGGGATAGAGAAATTAAACTGGGGGATGAAACGTTTAAAATTGATTTAATACCAGTCGAGTTAGGGAGTTTTGATGTAATAATTGGCATGGACTGGTTGAAAAAGGTGAGAGCAGAGGTCGTTTGTTACAAAAATGTGATTCGCATAATGCGTGAAAACGGAAAACCTTTAATGGTGTACGGAGAAAAGAACAATGCGAAATTAATTCTTATTAGTAGTTTGAAGGCGCAAAAACTAATAAAAAAAGGTTGTTACATCATTCTAGCACACATCAAGGAAGTTAAACCTGAAGAAAAGAATATCAGTGATGTTCCCGTCGCAAAAGAATTTCCCGATGTATTTCCGAAAGAATTACTGGGATTACCCCCACATCGATCCGTTGAATTTCAAATAGATCTTGTACCAGGAGTTGCACCAATAGCTCATGCTCCATACAGACTCGCACCCAGCGAAATGAAAGAATTACAAAGTCAGTTACAAGAACTTTTAGAGCGTGGTTTCATTCGACCAAGTACATCACCATGGGGAGCTCCTGTTTTGTTTGTCAAGAAGAAGGATGGTACATTTAGGTTGTGTATCGACTACCAAGAGTTGAACAAACTTACCATCAAGAACCGCTACCCACTACCGAGAATCGACGACTTATTTGATCAACTACAAGGCTCGTCGGTTTATTCGAAGATTGATTTACGTTCTGGGTATCATCAAATGCGGGTGAAGGAGGATGATATTCCAAAGACAGCTTTTAGGACGCGTTACGGTTATTACGAGTTTATGGTTATGCCGTTTGGGTTGACCAACGCACCAGCTGTGTTCATGGACCTCATGAACCGAGTGTGTGGACCATACCTTGACAAGTTTGTCATTATTTTCATCGATGACATACTTATTTACTCAAAGAATGACCAAGAGCATGAAGAACATTTGAGAAAAGTGCTAGAGTTGTTAAGGAAGGAAAAACTGTACGCTAAGTTTTCAAAGTGTGCATTTTGGTTGGAAGAAGTTCAATTTCTCGGTCACATAGTGAACAAAGAAGGTATTCAGGTGGATCCAGCAAAGATTGAAACCGTTGAAAAGTGGGAAACCCCCAAAACTCCGAAGCATATACGCCAATTTTTAAGACTGGCTGGTTACTACAGAAGGTTCATCCAAGACTTTTCCAGAATAGCAAAACCCTTGACTACATTAACGCATAAAGGGAAGAAATTTGAATGGAAAGATGAACAAGAAAAAGCGTTTCAATTGTTAAAGAAAAAGTTAACTACGGCACCTATATTGTCATTACCTGAAGGGAATGATGATTTTGTGATATATTATGACGCCTCAAAGTAAGTTCTCGGTTGTGTATTATTGCAACGAACGAAAGTAATTTGCTTATGCGTCTAGACAATTGAAGATTCACGAGCAGAATTATACGACGCATGATTTAGAATTAGGCGCGGTTGTTTTTGCATTAAAGACTTGGAGGCACTACTTATATGGGGTCAAAAGTATTATATATAACGACCACAAAAGTCTTCAACACATATTTAATCAGAAACAATTGAACATGAGGCAGCGCAGGTGGATTGAATTGTTGAATGATTACGACTTTGAGATTCGTTACCACCCGGGGAAGGCAAATGTGGTACCCGACGCCTTGAGCAGAAAGGATAGAGAACCCATTCGAGTAAAAGCTATAAATATAATGATTCACAATAACCTTACTACTCAAATAAAGGAGGCGCAACAAGGAGTTTTAAAAGAGGGAAATTTAAAGGATGAAATACCCAAAGGATCGGAGAAGCATCTTAATATTCGGGAAGACGGAACCCGGTATAGGGTTGAAAGAATTTGGGTACCAAAATTTGGAGATATGAGAGAAATGGTACTTAGAGAAGCTCATAAAACAAGATACTCAATACATCCTGGAACGGAGAAGATGTACAAGGATCTCAAGAAACATTTTTGGTGGCCGGGTATGAAAGACGATGTTGCTAAATATGTAGGAGAATGTTTGACATGTTCTAAGGTCAAAGCTGAGCATCAGAAACCATCTGGTCTACTTCAACAACCCGAAATCCCGGAATGGAAATGGAAAAATATTACCATGGATTTCATCACTAAATTGCCAAGGACTGCAAGTGGTTTTGATACTATTTGGGTAATAGTTGATCGTCTCACCAAATCAGCACACTTCCTACCAATAAGAGAAGATAACAAGATGGAGAAGTTAGCACGACTGTATTTGAAGGAAGTCGTCTCCAGACATGGAATACCAATCTCTATTATCTCTGACATGGATGGAAGATTTATTTCAAGATTCTGGCAGACATTACAGCAAGCATTAGGAACTCGTCTAGACATGAGTACTGCCTATCATCCACAAACTGATGGGCAGAACGAAAGGACGATACAAACGCTTGATTACATGCTACGAGCATGTGTAATTGATTTCAAAAACAGTTGGGATCGACATCTACCGTTAGTAGAATTTTCCTACAACAACAGCTACCATTCAAGCATTGAGATGGCACCGTTTGAAGCACTTTATGGTAGAAAGTGCAGGTCTCCAATTTTTTGGAGTGAAGTGGGGGATAGACAGATTACGGGTTAGGAGATAATACAAGAAACTACCGAGAAGATCATCCAAATTCAACAACGGTTGAAAACCGCCCAAAGTCGACAAAAGAGCTACGCTAACATTAAAAGAAAAGATATAGAATTTGAAATTGGAGAGATGGTCATGCTTAAAGTTGCCCCTTAGAAAGGTGTTGTTCGATTTGGTAAAAGAGGGAAATTAAATCCAAGGTATATTGGACCATTCAAGATTATTGATCGTGTCGGACCAGTAGCTTACCGACTTGAGTTACCTCAACAACTCGCGGCTGTACATAACACTTTCCACGTCTTGAATTTTAAGAAATGTTTTACTAAAGAAGATCTCACTATTTCGTTAGACGAAATCCAAATCAACGAAAAACTTCAATTCATCGAAGAACCCGTCGAAATAATGGACCGTGAGGTTAAAAGACTTAACCAAAACAAGATACCAATTATTAAGGTTTGATGGAATGCTCGTAGAGGACTCGAGTTCACCTGGGAACGAGAAGATCAGATGAAGAAGAAATACCCACACTTATTTCCAGAAGATACGTCAACACCTCCAACTGCTTAAAATTTTGGAACGAAATTTATTTAACGGGTAGGTACTGTAGTGACCCGAACTTTTCCATGTTTATACATATTAAATGAAATTGTTATTTACATGATTAAGTGTTTCTAACATGTTAAGTAATCAAACTTGTTAAGACTTGATTAATTGAAATAGGTTTCATATAGACAATTGACCACCCAAGTTGACCGGTGATTCACGAACGTTAAAACTTGTAAAAACTATATGATGTCATATATATGGATATATATATATATATATATATATATATATATATATATATATATATATATATATATATATATATATATATATAGTTAACATGGTATTATGATAAGTAAATATATCATTAAGTATCATTAAGTATATAGTTAACGATTATCGTTCTAACGACATTTAATTGTATATATATTATATTAAGATATATTAATACATCATAATATCATGATAATGTAATAATTTAACATCTCTTTAGAAATAAAAAACAATGGGTTAACAACATTTAACAAGATCGTTAACCTAAAGGTTTCAAAACAACACTTACATGTAACGACTAATGATGACTTAACGACTCAGTTAAAATGTATATACATGTAGTGTTTTAATATGTATTCATACACTTTTGAAAGACTTCAAGACACTTATCAAAGTACTTCTACTTAACAAAAATTCTTACAATTACATCCTCATTCATATTCATCAATAATTCTACTCATATGTATTAGTATTCGTACTCGTACAATACCCAACTTCTAAATGTATTTACTATTGGTATATACACTCCAATGATCAGCTCTTAGCAGCCCTTGTGAGTTACCTAACACATGTGGGAACCATCATTTGGAAACTAGCATGAAATATCTCATAAAATTACAAAAATATTAGTAATCATTCATGACTTATTTACAAGTAAACAAAATTACACATCCTTTATATCTAATCCATATACCAACGACCAAAAACACCTACAAACACTTTCATTCTTCAATTTTCTTCATCAAATTGATCTCTCTCAAGTTCAATCTTCAAGTTCTAAGTGTTCTTCGTAAATTCTATAAGTTCTAGTTTCATAAAATCAAGAATACTTCCAAGTTTGCTAGCTTACTTCCAATCTTGTAAAGTGATCATCCAACCTCAAGAAATCTTTCTTATTTATAGTAATATATCTCTCTAATTCAAGGTAATACTCATATTCAAACTTTGATTCAATTTCTATAACTATAACAATCTTATTTCGAGTGGAAATCTTACTTGAACTTGTTTTCGTGTCATGATTCTGCTTCAAGAACTTTCAAGCCATCCAAGGATCCTTTGAAGCTAGATCTATTTTTTCTTATTTCCAGTAGGTTTATCTACTAAAATTAAGGTAGTAATTATGTTCATAACATCATTTAATTCATACATATAAAACTATCTTATTCGAAGATTTAAACTTGTAATCACTAGAACATAGTTTAGTTAATTCTAAACTTTTTCGCAAATAAAGTTAATCCTTCTAACTTGACTTTTAAAATCAACTAAACACATGTTTTATATCTATATGATATGCTAACTTAATGATTTAAAACCTTGAAACACGAAAAACACCGTAAAACCGGATATACGCCTTCGTAGTAACACCGCGGGCTGTTTTGGGTTAGTTAATTAAAAACTATGATAAACTTTGATTTAAAAGTTGTTCTTCTGGTAAAACGATTTTTCTTATAAGCATGAAACTATATCCAAAAATCATGGTTAAACTCAAAGTGAAAGTATGTTTTCCAAAATGGTCATCTAGACGTTGTTCTTTCGACTGAAATGACTACCTTTACAAAAACAACTTGTAACCTATATTTCCGACTATAAACTTATACTTTTTATGTTTAGATTCATAAACTTAAGTTCAATATGAAACCATAGCAACTTGAAACACTCAAAACGGATTTAAAACGAAGAAGTTATGGGTAAAACAAGACACCCTAATTGACGAAGAAGTAAATGAAACTACATTCTATGGCTGGTAATCTAAGAATTAGGGAACAGACATCCTAATTGACGCGAATCCTAAAGATAGATCTATTGGGCCCAACGAGCCCCATCCAAAGTACCGGATGCTTTAGTACTTCGAATTCATCATGTCCGAAGGGAGTCCCGGAATGATAGGGGATATTCTATATGCATCTTGTTAAGGTCGGTTACCAGGTGTTCACCATATGAATGATTTTTATCTCTATGTATGGGATGTATATTGAAATATGAAATCTTGTGGTCTATTATTACAATTTGATAAATATAGGTTAAACCTTTAACTCACCATCATTTTTATTGACGTTTAAAGCATGTTTATTCTCAGGTGATTATTAAGAGCTTCCGCTGTTGCATGCTATTATATGGACAAGATTTGGTGTCAGCATGCTTGTATAATATTGTTTAAAACTGCATTCGAGATTTATTTTGTTGTAACATATTAATATTTGTAAACCAATATGTATTGGTAGTGTGTAAGTGTGATATTTATTAAATTATCATTTCCGAATAATCTAAATGGTGTCTTGTTAACCTTGTCGATAAAATAAAGGTTATGGTTTGTTTTAAAAACGAATGCAGTCTTTGAAAAACGTCTCATATAGAGGTCAAGACCTCGCAACGAAATCAATTAATATGGAACATTTATAATCAATATTAACGGGACATTTCATCAGACTCGATCACAACTCAAAGTATATATATTATTTTGGAATCAACCTCAACCCTGTATAGCTAACTCGAATATTACCGTATATATAGTGTCTATGGTTGTTAATAAATAATATATATAGATGACGTCGATATGATATGTCAAAACATAGTATACGTGTCTATGGTCTATCAAGATTACATAATATATGTTAGAATATATGTATAATACAATATAAGTTAGTTAGGATATGGTTAGTATAGATTTTTGTCAATTCATCCCGTAGTCAAATTAACCATTTTTAACCAATTTTGTTTTACCCATAACTTCTTAGTTTTAAATCCGTTTTGAGTGAATCAACTTGCTATGGTTTCATATTGAACTATATTTTGTGAAACTAAACATAAAAAGTATAGGTTTATAGTCAGAAATATAGTTTACAAGTCATTTTTTTAGAGGTAGTCATTTCAGTCGAAAAAACGACGTCTTGATGACCATTTTGAAAAACATATTTCCACTTTGAGTTTAACCATGATTTTTGGATATAGTTTCATGTTCATAAGAAAAATCATTTTCCTAGAAGAACAACTTTTAAATCAAAGTTTATCATAGTTTTTAATTATCTAATCCAAAACAGCCCCCGGTTTTACTATGACGGCGTATGTCCAGTTTTACAGTGTTCTTCGTGTTTCCCGGTTTTAAATCATTAAGTTATAATATCATATAGATATAGAACATGTGTTTAGTTGATTTTAAAAGTCAAGTTAGAAGGATTAACTTTGTTTGCGAACAAGTTTAGAATTAACTAAACTATGTTTTAGTGATTACATGTTATAAACTTCAAATAAGATAGTTTTATATATATGAATCGAATGATGTTATGAACATTATTACTACCTCAAATATAGTAGGTAAACCTACTGGAAGTGATAAGAAATGATCTAGCTTCAAAGGATTCTTGGATGGCTTGAAAGTTCTTGGAGTAGAATCATGACACGAAAACAAGTTCAAGTAAGATTTTTACTCGAATTAAGATAGTTTATAGTTATAGGAATTGAATCAAAGTTTGAATATGAGTATTACCTTGAATTAGAGAGATAACCTACTGTAAATAACAAAGGTTTCTTGATCTTAGATGATTGATTGGAATGGATTAGAAAACTTGGAAGTAGACTTGCAAACTTGAAAGTATTCTTGAAGTTTTCTTGAGTAGTTGTTTTGTAAGTTGATCTAGGTTAGAATTTATGAACTAGATTGATGTATATTATGAAGAAAATGATGAAGAACCCTTAGAACATATTGATAGAACAAGAGAGAGATCAATTTGATGCATGAAAGTTGGAAATGAAAGTGTGTTTGTGTGTGCTCTTTCACGTGAAAGATGGCTTGTCATATAGCCTCCATTAGTTTGTAATTTTGTGAAATATTTCACTCAAGTTTCCAAATGATGGTTCCCACATGTGTTGGTGACTCACAAGGGCTGCTAATAGCTGATCATTTGAGTGTATATACCAATAGTAATTACATTTAGAAGTTGTGTATTGTACGAGTACGAATACGGGTGCATACGAGTAGAATTGTTGATGAAAATGAATGAGAATGCAATTGTAAGCATTTTTGTTAAGTAGAAGTACTTTGATATATGTCTTGAAGTCTTTCAAAAGTGTACTAATACATCTTAATATACTACATGTATATACATTTTAACAGGGTCGTTAAGTCATCGTTAGTTGTTACATGTAAGTGTTGTTTTGAAACCTTTAATTTAACGATCTCATTTAATGTTGTTAACCCAATGTTTATTATATCTAATGATATGTTAAATTATTACATTATCATGATATTATGATGTATGAATATATCTTAATGTGATATATATACATTAAAATGTCGTTACAACAATAATCGTAACGTATATGTCTCGTTTCGAAATTCTTAAGTTAGTAGTCTTGTTTTACATATGTAGTTTATTGTTAACACACTTAATAATATATTTAATTATCATTTTATCATGTTAAATATAGTGTAACAATATCTTAATATGATACATATGTATTTTGTAAGACGTTGTTATTACGATAATCGTTATATACATCGTTTCGAGTTTCTTAACTTAGTAGTCTCATTATTATGTATATAACTCATTGTTAATATACCTAATGAGATACTTACTTAACATAATATCATGTTAACTATATATATATATATATATATATATATATATATATATATATATATATATATATATATATATATATATATATATCATATGGTTTTTACAAGTTTTAACGTTCGTGAATCGCCGGTCAATTTGGGTGCTCAATTGTCTACATGAAACCTATTTCAAATAATCAAGTCTTAACAAGTTTGATTGCTTAACATGTTGGAAACATTTAATCATGTAAATATAGTTTTCATTTAATATATAATCATGGGATAATCATGGAAAAGTTCGGGTCACTACAGTACCTACCCGATAAATAAATTGCGTCCCGAAATTTTAAGCTGTTGAAGGTGTTGACGCATCTTCTGGAAATAGGTGTGGGTATTTCTTCTTCATCTAATCTTCACGTTCCCAGGTAAACTCGGGTCCTCTACGAGCATTCCATCGAACTTTAACAATTGGTATCTTGTTTTGCTTAAGTCTTTTAACCTCACGATCCTTAATTTCGACGGGTTCTTCAATGAACTGTAGTTTTTCATTGATCTTGATTTCGTCTAAAGGAATAGTGAGATCTTCTTTGGCTAAGCATTTCTTCATATTCGAGATGTGAAAAGTATTATGTACATTGGCAAGTTGTTGAGGTAATTCAAGTCGATAAGCTACTGGTCCAACACGATCAATAATTTTGAATGGCCCAATGTACCTTGGATTTAGTTTCTCCCATTTACCAAATCGAACAACGCCCTTCCAAGGTGAAACCTTAAGCATGACCATCTCTCCAATCTCAAATTATATATCTTTTCTCTTAATGTCCGCGTAGCTCTTTTGTCAACTTTGGGCGGTTTTCAACCGTTGTTGAATTTAAATGATTTTCTTTGTGGTTTCTTGAATAATTTCTGGACCCGTAATCTATCTATCCCCCACTTCAGTCCAACAAATTGGAGACCTGCACTTTCTACCATAAAGTGCCTTAAATGGCGCCATCTCAATACTCGAATGGTAACTGTTGTTGAAGGAAAATTCTGCTAACTGTAGATGTCAAACCCAACTGTTTCCAAAATCAATAACACATGCTCGTAGCATGTCTTCAAGTGTTTGTATTGTCCTTTCGCTCTCCCCATCAGTTTGTGGGTGATAGGCAGTACTTATGTCTAGACGAGTCCCCAATGCTTGTTGCAATGTCTGCCAAAACCTTGAAACAAATCTGCCATCCCTATCAGAGATAATAGATATTGGTATTCCGTGTCTGGAGACGAATTCCTTCAAGTATAGTCGTGCTAAGTTTTCCATTTTATCATCTTCTCGCATTGGTAGAAAATGTGCTAATTTGGTAAGACGATCGACTATTACCCAAATAGTATCATATCCACTTGCAGTCCTTGGCAATTTAGTAATGAAATCCATGGTAATATTTTCCCATTTCCACTCTAGGATTTCAGGTTGTTGAAGTAGACCTGATGGTTTCTGATGTTCAGCTTTTACCTTAGAACACGTCAAACATTCTCCTACGTATTTAGCAATATCGACTTTCATACCCGGCCACCAAAAGTATTTCTTGAGATCTTTGTACATCTTTTCCGCTCCAGGATGTATTGAGTATCTGGTTTTTTGTGCTTCCTTAAGTACCATTTCTCTCACATCTCCAAACTTTGGTACCCAAATTCTTTCATCCCTATACCGGGTTCTGTCTTCCCTAATATTAAGATGTTTCTCTGAACCTTTGGGTATTTCATCCTTCAAATTTCCCTCTTTTAAAACTCCCTGTAGCGCCTCCTTTATTTGAGTAGTAAGGTTAGTACGAATAATTATATTCATAGCTTTTACCCGTATAGGTTCTCTGTCCTTTCTACTCAAAGCGTCGGCTACCACATTCGCCTTCCGCGGGTGGTAACGAATCTCAAATTCGTAATCATTCAACAACTCAATCCACCTACGCTGCCTCATGTTCAGTTGTTTCTGATTAAATATATGTTGGAGACTTTTGTGGTCGGTATATATAATACTTTTGACCCCATATAAATAGTGCCTCCAAGTCTTTAATGCAAAAACAACAGCGCCCAATTCCAAATTGTGAGTCGTATAATTTTGTTCGTGAATATTCAATTGTCTGGACACATAAGCAATTACCTTCGTTCATTGCATTAATACACAACCGAGACCTTGCTTTGAAGCGTCACAATAAATCACAAAATCATCATTCCCTTCAGGCAATGATAATATAGGTGTCGTAGTTAAACTTTTTCTTCAACAATTGATATGCTTTCTCTTGCTCATCCTTCCATTCAAATTTCTTCCATTTATGCGTTAATGGAGTCAAGTGTTTTGCTATTTTGGAAAAATATTGGATGAATCTTCTGTAGTAACCAGCCAATCCTAAAAATTGGCGTATATGCTTCGGAGTTTTCGGGGTTTCCCACTTTTCAACGATTTCAATCTTTGTCGGATCTACTTGAATACTTTCTTTGTTCACTATGTGATCGAGGAATTGAACTTCTTCCATCCAAAATGCACACTTTGAAAACTTAGCATACAGTTTTTCTTTCCTCAACAACTCTAGCACTTTTCTCAAATGCTCTTCGTGCTCTTGATCATTCTTTGAGTAAATAAGTATGTCATCGATGAAAACAATGACAAACTTTTCAAGGTATGGTCCACACACTCGGTTCATGAGGTCCATGAACACAGCTGGTGCATTAGTCAAACCAAAAGGCATAACCATAAACTCGTAATGAATTTAACGCGTCCTAAAAGCAGTCTTCGGAATATCATCCTCCTTCACCCGCATTTGATGATACCCAGAACGTAAACCAATCTTCGAATAAACTGACGAACCTTGGAGTTGATCAAACAAGTTGTCGATTCTTGGCAGTGGATAATGGTTCTTGATGGAAAGTTTGTTCAACTCTCGGTAGTCGATACACAACCTGAATGTACCATCCTTCTTTTTGACAAACAAAACAGGAGCTCCCCACGGTGATGTACTTGGTCGTATGAAACCACGCTCTAAAAGTTCTGGTAATTGACTTTGAAGTTCCTTCATTTCACTGGGTGCGAGTCTGTATGGAGCATGGGCTATTGGTGCAGCTCCTGGTACAAGATCTATTTGAAATTCAACAGATCAGTGTGGAGGTAGTCCCGGTAATTCTTTCGGAAAACATCGGGAAATTCTTTTGCGATGGGAACATCATTGATGTTCTTTTCTTCAATTTGTACCTTCTCGACGTGTGCTAGAACGGCATAGCTACCTTTTCTTATTAGTTTTTGCGCCTTCAAATTACTAATAAGATTCAGCTTCGCGTTGCTCTTTTCTCCGTACACCATTAAGGGTTTCCCTTTTTCTCGTACAATATCGCATTTTTGTAATAGACGATCTCTGCTTTCACCTCTTTCAACCAGTCCATGCCGATTATCACATCAAAACTCCCTAACTCTACTGGTATCAAATCAATCTTAAATGTTTCGTTAACCAGTTTAATTTCTCGATTCTGACATATTTTATCTGTTGTAATTAATTTACTGTTTGCTAATTCGAGTAAAAACTTATTCTCCAATGGTGTTAATGGGCAACTTAATTTTAGCACAAAAATCTCTACTCATATAGCTTCTATCCGCACCCGAATCAAATAAAACATAAGAAGGTTTATCGTCAATAAGAAACGTACCCTTAACAAGCTCCGGGTCTTACTGCGCTTCAACCGCATTAATGTTGAAGACTCTTCCACGGTTTTGGCCATTATTATTTACTTCGTCTGGGCATGCAGTTTTGTAATGGCCCATCTTTCTGCACCCAAAACAAGTAATGGCGGCATTAAATGTTCCGAAATTATTTGTTCCTTTACTCCTGTTAATCTTCGGTCCATAGATTCCACACTTTGCAGCACTATGACTTGTTCTTTTGCATTTTGTGCATTACTCCCTACAGTAATTATCCTGATGGTATTTCTCACACCTTAAGCACCTGGTTTTCTGCCTCATGTTATCATTATTGTTGTTGTTGGGACGATTGTGGTTGTTGTTAGGACGGTTGTTGCTGCGATTGATGTTGCGGTTGTTGGGATAGTTGTTGCGATTGTGGTTGTAATTGTTGTTGTTGTATTGGTGACCCTTGTCATTGTTTTCCTCCCACTTTTTCTTGACTTGTTTCGTGCTGGCTTCTTCGGTTGCCTGTTCTATAATCCTTCCCTCAATCTGATTTATGAGTTTTTGAGCCATTCGACTTGCCTTTTGTATAGAGGCGGGCTCGTGTGAACTCACATCTTCTTGAATCCTTTCCGGTAACCCTTTTACAAATGCGTCAATTTTCTCTTCTTCATCTTCGAACGCTCCTGGACACAATAGTGTGGTAATGTCGAAACCTTGCGTTCGTAATCCTCTTAGCTCTACCTTGAACTTATTGATCTCGTTTCTGGGACGGTACTGTTCGTTCATCAAGTGCTTGCATGCTGACCACCGTAATGCGTAAACAGTATCTTGTCCCACCTGCTCGAGATAGGTGTTCCATCATGTTAACGCAGTACCTGTGAAGGTATGCGTAGCGTACTTTACTTTGTCTTCTTCAGTACATTTAATTATGGCAAACACCGATTCAACCTTTTCAGTCTACCGTTTTAATCCGTTTGGACCCTCAGTTCCATCGAATTCCAAAGGTTTACAGGCAGTGAATTCTTTGTAGGAGCATCCTACACGATTTCTTGTGGAATTAGTTCCACTGCTAGAACCAGAGTTATTATTGTTATTTTGCATTGCGGCCTACACTGCGGCTATATTCGCAGCAAGGAAAACATGGAAGTCTTCCTCACTCATGTTCAAGTTCTGACGAGTCGTCGGTGCCATTTCCTTCAAAAATAGCCAAAAGAATTGAGTTAATCATATAGAATTCAAGAGTAGTCAATAGTATTTCGTAGCATAATATGAACTTATTTATAAAAGCTTTTTCTTCATATTAGCGTTTTATAGTTTTAATTCGGGTAGTACCTACCCGTTAAGTTCATACTTAGTAGCTACTATACAATTCAACTACTACGATTCGATAGGAAAAACTAAATACAATAATATTTCGCGTTCAACTTATATACAATATTTTACAAACTTACAATACCGCCATTTTACATATAACATAAAATATAGCACACAATAACTTTGATACAAGGCAATTGTGAAGACAATTCTATTTAATACGCAAGTCGTTCAGCAAAAGCAATAAACGCACATAATTCATAAGTCCAGAAACAAGTCATGCATTCGGGTTTTACTAGTATTATTTCCCATCCTTGGTCTTGTGGAAAATAACCGTTGTAGTCATTGGCAAGACAGCATGTTGTAACGTCGTCAAAAGGACGAGGGTTACATAATGCCTAACAGCCCCGTAACAATCTAAAAACGTTATTTCTCACCCCAGCTATTGAATCCGTCACTTGTGGGAATGTTTGATAATGCTAAAAACGAACATATATTTCATAGCATTATTCCTCAAGAAAGACAAGCTTTTAGTTGCAATTGTTCTATTTACAAGTGATATTCGTTTAAATAATAAAAGGTGAAGACAAAAGACAGATTTGACGAATTGAAGACGCAAACGACCAAAAAGCTCAAAAGTACAAAATACAATCAATGAGGTTCAAATTATTGATAAGAAACGTCTCAAAATTACAAGAGTACAAGATTCAAAACATAAAGTACAAGATATTAAATTGTACGCAAGTACGTTCGAAAATCCGGAACCGGGACCAGAGTCAACTCTCAACGCTCGACGCAACGGACTAAAAATTACAAGTCAACTATGCACATAAATATAATATAATATTTAAATAATTCTTATAATTATTTAATATATTATATTATTTATAAAACCGTCGGCAGAAGAAAACAACCAAATATGAGCCTCCCCAGCTGGCCATGCGATCGCATGGCCTGGAAGGCATAAATCCATGCGATCGCATGAGCCCCAGTTCCAGCCCACATGCCTATAAAAATCGAGCTTTGGTGCACCACAAATCTATCTATCTTTCTCTTTTCTCCATTCATACGATATATTTATATTTATAATTTATATTTTAATTTTAATTTTAATTATAATTCTAATAATAAGGGTATGTTAGCGAATGTTGTAAGGGTGTAAGTCGAAATTCTGTCCGTGTAACACTACGCTATTTTTAATCATTGTAAGTTATGTTCAACCTTTTTAATTTAATGTCTCGTAGCTAAGTTATTATTATGCTTATTTAAAACGAAGTAATCATGATGTTGGGCTAATTACTAAAATTGGGTAATTGGGCTTTGTACCATAATTGGGGTTTGGACAAAAGAACGACACTTGTGGAATTTAGACTATGGGCTATTAATGGGCTTTATATTTGTTTAACTAAATGATAGTTTGTTAATGTTAATATAAAGATTTACAATTGGGCGTCCCTATAAGTTACCATATACACTCGATCGGACACGATGGGCGGGGTATTTATATGTACGAATAATCGTTCATTTAACCGGACACGGGAATGGATTAATAGCCACTAGAATAATTAAAACAGGGGTGAAATTATGTACAAGGACACTTGGTATAATTGATAACAAAATATTAAAACCTTGGATTACACTCAGTCGACATCCTGGTGTAATTATTAAACAAAGTATTAAAATCTTGTTACAGTTTAAGTCCCCAATTAGTTGGAATATTTAACTTCGGGTATAAGGATAATTTGACGAGGACACTCGCACTTTATATTTATGACTGATGGACTGTTATGGACAAAAACCAGACGGACATATTAAATAATCCAGGACAAAGGATAATTAACCCATGGGCATAAAACTAAAATCAACACGTCAAACATCATGATTACGGAAGTTTAAATAAGCATAATTCTTTTATTTCATATTTAATTTCCTTTATTTTATATTTAATTGCACTTCTAATTATCGCATTTTTATTTATTGTTATTGTATTTAATTGCACTTTTAATTTTCGTACTTTTTAATTATCGCACTTTTATTATTCGCAATTTCATTATCGTTATTTACTTTACGCTTTAATGTAAGTCTTGTATTTATTTTTAATATTTTACATTTGGTTTTAACTGCGACTAAAGTTTTAAAATCGACAAACCGGTCATTAAACAATAAAAATCCCCCTTTATAATAATAATATTACTTATATATATATTTGTATTTTTATAAAAGTAAACTAATATAGCATTAAGCTTTGTTTAAAAAGATTCCCTGTGGAACGAACCGGACTTACTAAAAACTACACTACTGTACGATTAGGTACACTGCCTATAAGTGTTGTAGCAAGGTTTAAGTATATCCATTCTCTAAATAAATAAATATCTTGTGTAAAAATGTATCGTATTTAATAGTATTTCCTTGTAAAAATTAATAGCTATTTTCTATATACCTCGCACGACATCAAGTATTTTTGGCGCCGCTGCCGGGGAACAATCTAGCTTAAAAGCCGGAAGCGCAACGCTAATAAAAAAAATATATAATTAATTCGGCCCGAACACTGTAGCAGCCCAGCTCTTGGCCCGAAACCCTAGCCCATGCGATAGCATGGCTGGGCAACTGAGGACTCATGCGATCGCATGAGCCCATCTGACACGCCAGACTGCAGCCTGCATTAATTACGGATAATAATAATAATTATTATATTTAAACCCTAATTAGGGTTATATATAATATATATTAATTTAGTTTTTATTATTAATTTGTATTTTTAGTGTAATTAGTTTATTTAAATTGTAAAATTAATAGTTTTAATAAATAAATAATATAAAAATAATATTTTTATAAAAATTGTACTTTTTACAACTTTTCATATATTTTTATATTTTTTTCCCTTTTAATCGTTTTAGCGTAACTTTTGTATTTTTAGCTCATACTTAGTTTTAAATATAGTTTTTGCCATAGTTATTTTTACTTCTAGATTTTTAGGCTTTGCCGTAGAATTCCTTAAGTGCTTTTTCTTTAGACTAAGATTTAAGTGCTTTAGAATTTTGCGACGCCTTTTTAAGTTTTAGTTTCTTTTTAAGTTATTTCCATTTGGGATATAGTTTTTCCTGTAAGCTTTAATATTTTTAGACGACTTTTACCTATGTATCAATTATCATTCCAATTAGTAATCTCAATTTGCGATTATAATTTTAAGTTAGTTGTAGTAATAAGGTTAGGTTAGTCAAGTGTTTTTTTTAGTTTTATAAGTTTCTTTTATTTTTCCGTCACCTTTTATTTTTCAACCATTTTTCTTTTTCGACCTTTTTCCGACGAACTCTTTTTCTTTCTTATTTCTCGTTATTCTAGTTTTAGGACATAGATTTTTGTTCTACTCCTTATCTAAATTTCTTAAAATTACGAAAATTTATTTTAAGTGGTTAAATTGATAGACATCAAAATTTTCTGGTTCGTAGTAATAGTTGGATTTGTACGTGGACCGGGTTATTGGAGCCAAACAGTCCTCAATTATATTGAGACCAAACGAATCCTGCCCCTCTGCTGCATCTTTTGGCTATTCGAAACGTGGGCAAAATCAGAAAAGTCTATTGATTGGATAACTTATTATAATTTTTCTTTCCTTTTAAAAACTAATAGGATATTCAGTGAATGCACCGAGCAAGACGTTCACCACCTGTAACTAGATCAAGACATTTAGCAAATATTACCGCCGTTGATTTCTCTTTAGAATCGTCATCCAGTCGACCAAGTACTTCAGTTCAAATTTCCGATAATCCATTTTTTGAACCCGACCTCACAATTGAGAATCCGGAGAATATTCAGGAACGGTTCGTAGATCCTGAACCACTAAACTTTCCTCCGGAACCACCAATCATTCAAACAGAGATTGTTGAGGAACGAACCATTAAATCAGAATCCTCTAGTGATTCCGATTCAACAAATTCAATTATGGAGAATCTGGAACCTTTAAATATGGAAGACCGAATGAGAGCTAAACGCACTGGCCAAGGTCACGCAATTACTCATCCAGACATTAATGCGCCAGATTATGAAATCAAAGGACAAATTCTACACATGGTGACTAATCAATGCCAATTTAGTGGTGCGCCGAAGGAAGATCCAAATGAACATCTACGTACCTTTAATAGGATCTGCACACTATTTAAAATCCGAGAAGTGGAGGATGAACAGATATATCTCATGTTATTTTCCTGGACTTTAAAGGGAGAAGCCAAAGATTGGTTGGAATCGTTACCTGAAGGGGCGATTGATACATGGGATGTTTTAGTTGAAAAATTTCTTAAACAATTCTTTCCTGCATCTAAAGCCGTAAGACTTTAAGCAGAAATTGTTACGTTTACACAGAAGCCAAATGAAACCCTATATGAGGCATGGACTAGATATGGAAAGTTATTAAGAGGATGTTCGCAACATGGTTTAGATACCTGTCAAATAGTACAAATATTCTACCAAGGATGCGACATCACTACAAGGAAAGACATAGGTATAGCAGCTGGTGGTTCTATTATGAAGAAAACCGAAACTGATGCTTACAAAATTATTGATAACACTGCTTCCCACTCACATGAGTGGCACCAAGAAAAAGATATCGTTAGATCATCTAAAGCAGCTAGAGCCGATTCTAGCCATGACTTAGATTCCATTTCCGCAAAGATAGATGCTGTCGAGAGACGAATGGAAAAGATGACTAAAGATATTCACTCAATACGAATTAGTTGTGAGCAGTGTGGAGGACCATATTTGACAAAAGATTGTCTCAGTATTGAATTAACAATGGAACAAAGAGAGAATATTTCATACATAAACCAAAGGCCTGGAAATAATTATCAGAATAATTATCAACCGCCAAGACCGATTTACAATCAAAACCGGAATTATAACCGAAATATTCCATACAACAACCAACAAGGTCCTAGCAATCAACAAGTATCCAATAATAATTACAATCAGTAAAGACCGAATTTTCAAAACAAACAACCACAACAAACCGATGATAAAAAGCCGAATTTAGAAGATATGATGACAAAGCTAGTTGAAACCCAAATGCAATTTTTCACATCTCAGAAACAAACCAATGAACAAAATGCTCAAGCATTTAGAAATCAACAAGCTTCTATTCAAAATCTGGAACAAGAAGTAAGTAACCTAGCAAGGTTAATAGGTGAAAGAAAACCGGGAAGTCTACCTAGTGATACAAATACTAACCCCCGGAATGAAACAGCTAAAGCCATTACCACAAGAAGTGGTACAACACTTAAACCACCTGAAATACCTGTAATTTCTGATGAAGCTATTCCTACTCCACAAGAACCACAACCTGATGAAGATAAGGAAAAAGAACCGGTAGTTGAAAAGGTTAATGAAGATAACACAGCTAAGGATAAACCTTATGTTAAACCATACCAACCACCACTTCCTTACCCGAGTAAAATGAAGAAAGAGAAACTTGAAGCCGAGCAATCCAAATTCTTGGATATGTTTAAACAGATAAATGTAAATCTTCCTTTCATTGATGTGATTTCAGGAATGCCTAGATATGCTAAATTCTTGAAAGATCTAATCTCAAATAGAAAGAAAATGGAAGAACTCTCGGCTGTTACCATGAATGCTAATTGTTCAGCAGTGCTGTTGAATAAGATACCAGAAAAATTATCTGATCCAGGAAGTTTCACAATTCCATGTTTTCTGGGTAGTCTTAGTTCAATAGAAGCATTGGCAGACTTAGGTGCTAGTATAAATCTAATGCCGTATTCACTATACGCTAAACTAGACCTTGGAGAATTGAAACCAACCAGAATAAGCATACAACTAGCCGATAGATCAATAAAATATCCTAGAGGGATAATGGAGAACATGCTAGTTAAAGTTGGTACTTTAGTATTTCCAGTGGATTTTGTTGTTTTGGACATGGAAGAAGATTCTCAAGTTCCTTTCATATTAGGAAGACCATTCTTAAACACGGCTAAAGCAATGATAGACGTGTTCGGTAAGAAACTGACCCTAAGTATAGAGGATGAGAGTGTTACCTTTTCAGTTGATAGAGCAATGCAACAACCACAATCTGTAGATGATACATGTTATTATATTCAAACTATAGATGCACATGCAGAATTATTAGAAGAATTTCTAGAATTACAAGGAACAGGAGAATGTTCTTTAGGAGAAGGTAATGAACCAATTGATGAAGCTGAAATATTAGCTACACTTATAGCTAATGGATATGAACCAACAACAGAAGAAATTCAAATGCTAAAAGAAGAAGACAGATATCGATATAAATCATCGATAGAAGAACCACCGAAATTAGAGTTAAAGCCACTTCCAAACCATTTGGAATACGCTTATTTACATGGTGAATCTGAATTACCTGTAATAATATCGTCTTCTCTTACTGAAAATGAGAAATCACAACTCATTTCTGTGTTGAAATCTCATAAACCAGCCATTGCATGGAAGATTCATGATATTAAAGGAATAAGTCCTTCGTATTGCACACATAAAATCCTTATGGAAGAAGGTCATAAAACGTATGTGCAACGCCAACGAAGACTAAATCCTAATATGCAAGATGTAGTTAAAAAAGAGATTATTAAACTGCTAGATGCAGGTTTAATTTATCCAATTTCTGATAGTCCATGGGTAAGCCCAGTTCAATGCGTGCCTAAGAAGGGTGGCATGACTGTCATTACAAATGAGAAAAATGAGCTTATTCCTACTAGGACTGTCACAGGATGGCGTGTATTATTGATTATAGAAAATTAAATGACGCCACCAGAAAAGATCACTTTCCCTTACCTTTCATAGATCAAATGTTGGAAAGATTAGCCGGAAATAGTTACTATTGTTTTCTAGATGGATTTTCCGGATATTTTCAAATTCCAATATCACCCGAAGATCAAGAGAAAACCACATTCACGTGCCCTTATGGTACTTTTGCTTACAAACGCATGCCATTTGGACTTTGCAACGCCCCTGCAACCTTTCAAAGGTGTATGATGGCGATTTTTCACGACATGATAGAAGAATGCATGGAAGTTTTCATGGATGACTTTTCAGTCTTCGGTGATACATTTGAATCATGTCTAGTTAATCTTGAACGAATGCTTATTAGATGCGAACAATCAAATCTAGTACTTAATTGGGAGAAACGTCATTTCATGGTTAAAGAAGGCATCGTTCTTGGACATAAAATTTCAAAAGAAGGAATTGAAGTGGATAGAGCTAAAGTAGATGTAATTGCTAAACTTCCACATCCCACCAATGTTAGAGGAGTTAGGAGTTTTCTAGGGCATGCCGGTTTTTACCGACGTTTCATAAAAGATTTTTCTAAAATTGCAACTCCTATGAATAAACTCCTAGAAAAGGATGCTCTATTCATCTTTTCAGATGAGTGTATCAAATCTTTTAATATTCTTAAAGAAAAACTTACTAATGCGCCGATCATGATAACACCAAATTGGAATCTACCATTTGAACTAATGTGCGATGCAAGTGATTTTGCAATGGGAGCCGTTTTAGGACAAAGGATTGAAAAACGATTTCAACCTATATATTATGCTAGTAAGATGTTACAAGGAGCACAAACGAATTATACAACTACTGAAAAAGAACTCCTTGCTATTGTCTTTGCTTTTGAAAAATTTCGATCATATCTCGTTCTAGCAAAAACGGTGGTCTATACCGACCATTCTGCTCTTAGATACCTATTTTCGAAACAAGATGCTAAACCAAGATTAATCCGTTGGATCTTACTCTTACAAGAGTTTGATATTGAAATCCGAGATAAAAGAGGAGCAGAAAATCTCGCCGCTGAGCATCTTTCTCGTCTTGAAAATCCTGAGTTAGAAGTTGTAAATGAATCGGCCATACAAGACAACTTTCTTGATGAATATCTATTGAAGATAGATTATAAAGAAATTCCATGGTTTGCAGACTATGCAAACTACTTAGTTTGTGGATTCCTTGAAAAAGGATTATCGTACCAAAGACGAAAGAAATTCTTCAGTGATATAAAACACTATTTTTGGGAAGATCCACATCTGTTTAAAAGTTGTCCAGATGGAATAATACGCCGATGTATATTTGGATATGAAGCTAGTAAAATTTTAAACCATTGTCACACAGGACCAACTGGAGGGCATTATGGGCCTCAACTAACAGCAAGAAAAGTTTATGATGCTGGATTCTATTGGCCTACAATTTACAAAGATGCACACCTTCTTTGCAAATCCTGTGATGCTTGTCAAAAGGCCAGAAAAATAAGTCAACGTGATGAAATGCCACAAAATGTCATCCAAGTATGTGAAGTATTTGACATTTGGGGTATTGACTTTATGGGTCCATTTCCAAAATCTCATAATAATCTATATATACTCGTAGCCATTGATTATGTATCTAAATGGGCGGAAGCACAAGCTCTCCTAACTAACGATGCACGAGTTGTAGTCAACTTTTTAAAACGTCTTTTTGCAAGGTTTGGAACACCGAAAGCTTTAATAAGTGATCGGGGTACTCATTTCTGTAATAATCAACTTGAGAAAGTTCTTAAAAGATATGGAGTAACTCATAAAATCTCCACCGTATATCATCCACAAACAAGTGGACAAGTTGAAAATACCAACCAAGCTTTAAAACGTATTCTAGAGAAAACCGTAGGATCAAATCCGAAGGAATGGTCCATTAAATTGGAGGATGCACTCTGGGCTTTTAGAACAGCCTACAAAACTCCAATTGGAACCACACCTTTTAGACTTGTTTATGGAAAAGCATGTCATCTTCTAGTAGAAATTGAACACAAAGCATTTTGGGCTTTGAAGACATGTAATCTTGATTTACATGAAGCTGGACGTCTACGATTAAGTCAACTAAACGAATTAGAAGAATTAAGACATGAAGCATACGAGAATTCGTTAATCTATAAAGAAAAAACAAAGAAATGGCATGATAAAAGAATCAGAAGTTCAAAAGAATTTAAAGAAGGAGACAGAGTTCTTCTTTTCAATTCACGATTCAAGCTATTTCCTGGAAAATTGAAATCAAGATGGTCTGGACCATTCATAGTCAAAAGAGTTTTCCCATACGGAACGATAGAATTAATAAATTCAAATGGGATTGAATTTAAAGTTAATGGTCACAGAGTTAAACATTACATACATGGTCCGATGGAAGTCGACAACGAAGTTAATCACAATTTCAACACCACATCTAACTAAGTGTGGGGAGAATCAAGTCTTTAAAGGATAATATGTATTTCTGTTAGAGTTAGATTGTCTGTTTTCGTGTAGTTCTCAAAAATGGAACCCGAATGGTCTTTCCCTAGCAGACCCTAAAGAACTAGTCTTCTCCCTCCATTCTGAATTTTTATTTTTTTTAGGTTTTTACAAAATGAAGACTGCCTGTGAACTAAACCATGGTCTAATGCTACATGCTTTGATCACTAAACGTAATAATGACACACTACCGAGTGAAATAGTATCAGTAATCAGAGAAAGAATGGATGGAGTTAGAAAAGAATCCAGTTGCGAAGATAATAAGTTACAATTTGGTAAAGAAAAATCAAAATCCGCAGCAAAAAGAAGAGCACGACACCTAGAACGATGTCACAAATGTGGAAAATGGTCACATGAAGGTAAATGTTCAAATAATCAAACCTATTCAAATACCGAATTTGTTACTTTATGCAGAGACGGACCGTTCATATGTTTAGAAGAAAAGACACTGAATGCTCGAGGTTACGCCTATGTAGCCATGGAAAACCAACTAAACCGACTATCTTATGAATGGGATAGATCATATAACTAAGAAATCTATTTCACAGGTATGTCTGTACATTTTTTATTTTTATTTTTTTTTAACCTTTTGATAATAAACGCTAATTTGTTCGCTATAAAGTATTAAATTGGTATTAAATAAAATTAGGTTTGGCGACTGAAATTATTGGTATCATTCAAAAATTTATTACATCACTGCGAAATTTAACGTTTATTCTTAAGGTATAAATATCTTTAATCAATCAACCCAAAATATTTCAAAAATTCGTCATGAGTTAAATTAGGTCTTGGAACCGAAATTACTTTACCGAAAAGTGGGGCGCATATTTTTGATAATATTTGATAGATTAAAGTGGGATAAAAAGCCAAAAAGATTTTTAATTTTATTTTTACCAAGTTTTTAAAATTAATATTTAAATCTTAAATTAATATTGTAAACTTTGTAAAAACAATATATTTAAAATTGTAAATATTTGAAAAATTAATATAAGTTTGGTGTGAATTTATAATATGAATTTTTAAAATTAAGTTTGGTGTGAATTTTTAATTTTTAAAATATAAATTTTTAATTTTATGCATTTCAAATTTTAAGTTTGGTGTTAATTTTTAATTTTTAAATTATAAATTTTTAATTTTATGCATTTCAAATTTTAAGTTTGGTGTGAATTTTTAATATTAATTTTGAATTTTATTTTTAAGTTATGTGAATTTAAATACAAAAATTTACTTTATCTCATTAAGTTAAAAATACGATTTTTAAAATTCGTCGTAAGTTGAAGACTAGGTCTTTGAACCGAAATTGCTTTACTCAAGGGAGGGACGAGAACTTTTATTATCACTATTTTTAATCTTATTGAAGTAAGGTATACAAAAAAAAAAAAAAAAATAAAAAAAAAATAAATAAAATTTAAAAAACCCAAAAATCTAAGCTTTTAAAACAATCGCTTGAAAAAGACAAATTTTAAAATTTTGTCGAAGGACGGACTAGGACATCGATCCGAAACGACCTCGTCCTAAGAAAAAGGGAAACAAAATTTTAAAAATTAATCACTTAATTGTTTTATAAGTTAAAAAAAAAAAAAAAAAAAAGCTGAAAACGCTGTACCCGGACCCCCATGCGATCGCATGGGTTTTACACTTCAACTCCATGCGATCGCATGGAGCTGAAATCCAGGCCAGAAACAAATACAGCAGCGAGTTCTGCTCTTCACCACAACACACACACATTCACGAACCAACTCCAAAAATTCACCAATTTTCGCCATTTTTCCACCGTAATTCGTCATTTTTCTTGCTCTAATCATGCCTAGATTCTCATTCTTCAGCAAATTGGTAAAAATTACAACCCTAAACTCTATAAATTCCTAGTTTTTATGATAATTATCAATTTTTTACCTAATGCAATTTTGTTAATTTCTAGTGTAATTAGTGTTAAATTGTTAGTATATTATGTATGTATAACCTACATTGATGCTATTTAACATGATTTGAAGCCAAAAACTTCAAAATTTTAGAAATCTAGGGTTTGTGTTCTTGAGCAATTTGGGGCTTTTTGATATAAACAGGTTATGGCCGATTTTTGTCATGAATTATTGCTAAATTGAGTAGTGTAACATATTTAGATAGTTAAATGATCCAAACAATGATCCTAAACATGATTTTTGGAGATTAAAGTGGACATTTTAAGTCCAAAATTCATGAACTTGATTAATTTGATATATTTGTCATTTGAGACTTGTTTAATTATTAGTAATGACTATTTTGACATGTTATTTGAGTTAAATGCTTATGAATTTTGTATACATTTTCATATGTGCTTATTTGAAAAGTGTAGAATTGTGAAAAATTGTGAAAATGTGTATAAGTTTAATTTTGATTTAACATGTTATAGTGATTGTTTTAAGTTGTTAGTTTGCTAACACTAATGCATATTTGGATGCACAAATTTTGTGTTTAATGTGTTTTACAGAGAGCCGATACTGGAGGTTCAGGAGCATCATCATCTAGACGACCAGCACCAGAACCAGAACCAGAAATGCAACACGAACAAGAACCACAACAAGAACAACAACAACAGCCTGATCAGCACATACCTTATTATGATCCGGTACAGTTTGTTGATGAATTCATAGTATTCCCAATGAGGCCGCCAGTAGAATTCCCAACGATTCCTGAGCACACTCTACATCCTAATCTGAGATTTGATAGAAGATGGAGAGAGTACGAGACATATCAAAGGAACAAATTCAAATTGGTAACAAAAAATGTAGAGGTGCCAAGGGTAATTGATTGGGCCCCTTTGGAAACGGTCCATCTAGCTGACCGTGTTAGACAGCTTTTAGTTCAAAGGTATGGCAGTTCTTCTTTTACGGATTGGGAACGTCTTTTCACCATTCGTAGACCTGTATATAAGGAATGGTGTGTTGAGTTGATGAGTACTGTATCACTTGATACAAATATAGTTAGGATAGATGATAGAAGATTTCTTAGGTTTATCCTTGGCGGTAGGATGTACAGAATGTCCATGCTGGACATGGCCAGGGTCTTACAGATATATACTCCTGGTGAGTTGCTATTACCCGATTGTACAAACTTGATTCATTATGGTGAACGGGTAGATAGTAACTTTGACGCTGACGCCATTTGGAGGCGTATGTCACATTTTGATGTTTTTACACGAGCAGGAGGACACTCCTATACACATATTGATAGAGCCGAGCTTCGTATTATTCATAGATTTTTGGCTAACTCGATTACACAAAGAGGTCATAATAAAGAAAAAATTACCTTATATGATTTATTCTACCTAAAGTGTATTCGGGATCCTAGAAGCTTTGTCAATATCCCTTACTGTGTTGCTTTTTATTTATTTAAAATGGTAGAGGGAATGCAGGACGGGAGTATAATAGGAGGATGTATTTTTGTTACTCTCATTGGAGAGTATTTAGGTGTTGATAGGAACCAAGGGGGTCCATTACAGATTTGTAGAGAACAGGTTGAGCCCTTAGGATTGAAAGTTTATGTGGGTGCTAAGGTATTGAAAAGTAGACGTAACCAGGCAGTACCCTATGAGGGATCTCATCCTCAGGTAGAGAAAGGCTTAGACGAGGAAATGGAGGAGGCGGAAGACATTAGGGATGTCTTTCGAGATGCTATTCTTGACGTCCACGTTCGTATAGATGAGGAAGCAATGACGAACGCGGCAAGACATAGTATGTATGAGCAGTAGAACTCTGAGCGAGTATACGAGGATTATAGGCGACGCCAACATGATAGCCGGTTAGTTCATCAGCACCAAATCATGAGCCAGCTATCATATCAGGTACCAAATAACTATGTACCTACTCGACCTGCTCATTTTCCACCACATAGCCCCGATATCCGACCACCCTTTAACCGGTATAACTATGACCAAGCCTATCAGAACACCTATAACCAACAATGGAACCCACCCGATGAGATGAACTGGAACCCCTATCCAGACTGATTTAGTTCCATTTGATTATTTTTATGATTTTTATGTTTTTATCTTTTGACTTTTTTTTCATGTTTAAACTTATGTTATTGGATATATTTGTGTAATTTTTATTATTTTTATTATTATTGTGTACTAATATTTCATATTTAGAATTTGAAAGTGAGATATTAAGTCCCATTTCAAATTGCCATGCATGATTATATTTGTATGTATGTATATTGTCGATTGTACAAAACAGGGTAAAACAGCGCATTTTCAAAGACTAGCATTAAGTTCAGCAAAAGCTACTAATTTTGACGACAAGATGACAAATAAATGTGATGTAACAACAGACGAAATGAACAAATGATATGCACCATTTATCATTCAGCAAACAAACGCCAATATGTTTGGAAACTTTGGTAAAATTTAATCATTTCTACACTAATCACCCTCAATAATTTAAATTGTACTGATTTCTTGCAAATGAGGGCATTGCAAGATCTTAAGTGTGGGAAGGGGTTAAATTCTTTCGGATTTTTAAAATTTTTTATCTTTATACACTTGGTTACCATTAAAAATACTAGTAACGTAGTAGTTGTATTAGAATCTAGTGCTCTCTGATAATAAAGAACAGCTCTAGTCTTATATACTGACTACCCAATTCTAGTAAAATTTTTCAAAATTTTCAATTAAATGAACTCAAAATCATGTTTATACATATTTATGAACGATAAAACTAGGTTTTAACACCTAAATTATTGTTACCTCGGAAAGGACATAAATTGAGAAACAAACCAAAATGTTAAAATTCATTTAAAATGGAATAGAGGACGATAAAAAGGAAAATAAAAGCCAAGTGTGGAAAAATTTACCAAGTTATCTTAAACATATGTCACATATATCTGTAACAAATAACTGAAAATACTTTTGCTTTGGATTAAACTAAAAAGTTTTACCTGATTTACTGTAAGAAAGATGGATCTACACAATGAATCAATTCCATCATTAAAAGGAAGTAAAGTCTTCCGAAAAAGACACGCGCTTCTTGATTTAAGTCAGGAAGTTGTCGTCCAGACCAGCTGTAGGATGACGAAAAATCTAGAAAAGTCATCACTAAAATCAGCAGGAAATCCACGGACCTCAGCATTAAACAGGGTCGCCAAGTGGTCAGATTTATCCTAACCATGAGAAGGATTTATCTCGTAAAATGGGTGGGCACCGTGCAAATTAGCTGGATAAGACTAATGAATCAGATCCCCAGAAAGGATAATCTCCTTAAAGATTAAAAATCAGCTTTTAAGCCTGATATTACTCAATCCTAGAGATTGACCTTAAAGATTGAGAATTCAAACTCATGGAATTCAATGATATCTAAACTCGAGCTTGAACGAGAAAATATTTTGATCAAAATTACAAACCGATTTGTTTTCTGAAAACCCTATTTTCAATGCGTTCATTATCATTGAACGTAAAATCCTAGGAATTCACCTAGAATTCATTAGGTCACCTGAACCAAATCGGGTGTCAACCATAAGAACGGTGGTTGCATAGCATGGTCAAAGACAGGACCTTGTGCCAGACCGAAAAATTATAAGGGTGAGCTTTACTATTGCTCCTACCAAGGATAGTAATTGCGTCCGACACGTTATAGACCATAATTAAAAGCAGGTCAGGGGACATTGCCTTAACAGTTGCTTGTTCAACGCTTTCCTTTACAACCGGATGGTAGTTTATCGAAAGGTAATATACGGGACAAGTAAACTGGTCGTGTCGCTTTCCAAATACAAGGTTAGCAAGTGGGTGACACAAAACCGCAAGTTTTGAGCTAAAATTTTCAAATCTGAAACCCACCAAACCCACAAAAATATTTTGCAAACACCGGTGAAGGGTTATTCCGGAAAACTTATCTAGGGTAAAAATTAGATTTAATTTTCAAAAGATCAAATGTTTTCATAAAGATCCAATTTCCTTAAGGATCTACATTTTCATAGTCATGTGGGACTGTAAACCGCCTTTCAAATGTGCACTTTGCTTTGGAAACCGAAAGTAAATCGGCTATTTGATTGCAAGTGTCGTTGACCTAAACCCGAGGCAACTGTGGATGACACACCCACCTTTAACCATGGTTCTATCGTTACTACAATTGTTTATACCGCCGTATAGAAATCACTGATGTACAAAGTGTGAAGAATAAAGAAGTGATTCTAGTATTTCAAGACGATATTGCTTGAGGACAAGCAACGCTTAAGTGTGGGAATATTTGATAATGCTAAAAACTAACATATATTTCATAGCATTATTCCTCAAGAAAGACAAGCTTTTAGTTGCAATTGTTCTATTTACAAGTGATATTCGTTTAAATAATAAAAGGTGAAGACAAAAGACAGATTCGACGAATTGAAGACGCAAACGACCAAAAAGCTCAAAAGTACAAAATACAATCAATGAGGTTCAAATTATTGATAAGAAACGTCTCAAAATTACAAGAGTACAAGATTCAAAACATAAAGTACAAGATATTAAATTGTACGCAAGTACGTTCGAAAATCCGGAACCGGGACCAGAGTCAACTCTCAACGCTCGACGCAACGGACTAAAAATTACAAGTCAACTATGCACATAAATATAATATAATATTTAAATAATTCTTATAATTATTTAATATATTATATTATTTATAAAACCGTCGGCAGAAGAAAACAACCAAATATGAGCCTCCCCAGCTGGCCATGCGATCGCATGGCCTGGAAGGCATAAATCCATGCGATCGCATGAGCCCCAGTTCCAGCCCACATGCCTATAAAAATCGAGCTTTGGTGCACCACAAATCTATCTATCTTTCTCTTTTCTCCATTCATACGATATATTTATATTTATAATTTATATTTTAATTTTAATTTTAATTATAATTCTAATAATAAGGGTATGTTAGCGAATGTTGTAAGGGTGTAAGTCGAAATTCTGTTCGTGTAACACTACGCTATTTTTAATCATTGTAAGTTATGTTCAACCTTTTTAATTTAATGTCTCGTAGCTAAGTTATTATTATGCTTATTTAAAACGAAGTAATCATGATGTTGGGCTAATTACTAAAATTGGGTAATTGGGCTTTGTACCATAATTGGAGTTTGGACAAAAGAATGACACTTGTGGAATTTAGACTATGGGCTATTAATGGGCTTTATATTTGTTTAACTAAATGATAGTTTGTTAATGTTAATATAAAGATTTACAATTGGGCGTCCCTATAAGTTACCATATACACTCGATCGGACACGATGGGCGGGGTATTTATATGTACGAATAATCGTTCATTTAACCGGACACGGGAATGGATTAATAGCCACTAGAATAATTAAAACAGTGGTGAAATTATGTACAAGGACACTTGGTATAATTGATAACAAAATATTAAAACCTTGGATTACACTCAGTCGACATCCTGGTGTAATTATTAAACAAAGTATTAAAATCTTGTTACAGTTTAAGTCCCCAATTAGTTGGAATATTTAACTTCGGGTATAAGGATAATTTGACGAGGACACTCGCACTTTATATTTATGACTGATGGACTCTTATGGACAAAAATCAGACGGACATATTAAATAATCCAGGACAAAGGATAATTAACCCATGGGCATAAAACTAAAATCAACACGTCAAACATCATGATTACGGAAGTTTAAATAAGCATAATTCTTTTATTTCATATTTAATTTCCTTTATTTTATATTTAATTGCACTTCTAATTATCGCATTTTTATTTATTGTTATTGTATTTAATTGCACTTTTAATTTTCGTACTTTTTAATTATCGCAAGTTTATTTTATCGCACTTTTATTATTCGCAATTTCATTATCGTTATTTACTTTACGCTTTAATTTAAGTCTTGTATTTATTTTTAATATTTTACATTTGGTTTTAACTGCGACTAAAGTTTTAAAATCGACAAACCGGTCATTAAACGGTAAAAATCCCCCTTTATAATAATAATATTACTTATATATATATTTGTATTTTTATAAAAGTAAACTAATATAGCGTTAAGCTTTGTTTAAAAAGATTCCCTGTGGAACGAACCGGACTTACTAAAAACTACACTACTGTACGATTAGGTACACTGCCTATAAGTGTTGTAGCAAGGTTTAAGTATATCCATTCTCTAAATAAATAAATATCTTGTGTAAAAATGTATCGTATTTAATAGTATTTCCTTGTAAAAATTAATAGCTATTTTCTATATACCTCGCACGACATCAATGTTTTATTTAACATTTGCAATTCGATGTTCTTTTTCTCAATTTGGTGAGAAGCGAACATCACTAACCCGTAAACATAACATGCTTCTTTATGTTGCATGTTTGAAGCTCTTTCTAAAGAACGAAGTCCTATGTTGGGATATGTGAGTCAAAATAGGTTCTCAACCCGTAGCGTAAAATTGCATCTGAGTTTCCCGAATTTAATGCCTTAAAGAAAACACGGCGTAACTTAAAGTCTCCCCAATGTGATATACCCCATCTTTCAAAAGAAAGCCTTTTATAAACTAAGGCATGCTTGGAACGTCTTTCAAATGTTCGACAAACTAATTTCGTCGTAAATAATTGTGCCGATGAATTCTGACCGACTCTAGACAAGATTTCATCAATCATATCCCCTGGTAGGTCTTCTAAAATTTTTGGTTGTCTATCCTTAACGTCAATTGTGTGTTTTATACTGTAAAATAGACAAGGATTAGATTTGTAAAAGATAGTTAACAAATAATACAAGCAATTTTTACATATATCATCAAAGTACAAGCACACTACAATACATATATTACACAACGTAATTACTCCTCTTCATTCCGACTCACTTGTTTCTTCCTCTTCGGACTTGGTTCGTTTCCTTAATTTCCTAGGGATATATGATGTTCCTCTAATACGAGCCGTTGTTTTCACAAATGGTTTAGAAAAACCTGGTGGCTTAGATTTCCCCAGGTTATAGTTAAAACTTAAGAAATACGGGTGTTGACGGTATTTCCCATCAGGATATTTCATGTTAACATAAAGTTCATCGGGGTTGGAATTAGATTTCTCTATTTTGATACCTTTTCCCTTATTGTTTTCTTTTGTTTTTTCAAATTGGGTCAGGGTAATTTCTATAACATCATCGGAATCAGCATCGGAATCCGATTCATCAGAAAATTGGTAATTTTCTCAATATTTTGCTTCCTCGGCGGAAACACCATTGACCATTTTTAACTTTGGTCCATTTGAGGATTTTCTTTTATTTATCTGCTTTTCTGTGGTTTCTAATATTTCCTCCTCCGGAACCTCTTCTTCCGGTTACTCTTCTTCCGGTTCCTCTTCTTCCAGTTCCTCTTCTGGAATTTGTGAATCTTCCCAAAATATATTCGACTCTTCATTATTATTAGGTGAGTCGATGGGATTTGTACTAGGGGTAGACATCTATCACACAATATCAAACACGTTAAGAGATTAATATATCACATAATATTTACATGTTTACAATATATAGTTTCCAACAAAGAGTGTTAAGCAATCGTTTTTTCAAGTAAACACGATCGAAGTCCAGACTCACTAATGCATCCTAACAAACACGGTTAGACACACTAATGCAACTTTCCGGTTCTCTAAGACCAACGCTCGGATACCAACTGAAATGTCCCGTTCATAATGATTATAAACGTTTCATATTAATTGATTTCGTTGCGAGGTTTTGCCCTCTATATGAGACATTTTTCAAAGACTGCATTCGATTTTTAAAACAACCATAACCTTTATTTTATCGTTAAAGGTTTTAAAAACATTATGACGATTATCAAATAATGATAATCTAAAATATAGCGTTATCACACGACCATTACATAATGGTTTACAATAATATTATACATCAACTTAAGTCTTCGAATGCAGTTTTTAAACAATATTATACAAGCATGCAGACTCCAAACTTGTCTTTATTTAGCATGCAACAGCGGAAGCTCTTAATAATCACCTGAGAATAAACATGCTTAAAACGTCAACAAAAATGTTGGTGAGTTATAGGTTTAACCTATATATTTATCAAATCGTAATAATAGACCACAAGATTTCATATTTCCATTTCTCATAAACAACATGCAATCTGTATAAAAATTATTCATATGATGAACACCTGATAACCGACATTAACAAATGCATGTAGAATATCCCCAATATACAGGTACACTCATCTGTATATAAAATTGAAGTACTAAAGCATCCATAACATGGATGGGATTCGTTAGGCCCATAGATCTATCTTCAGGATTCGCGTCAATTTGGGGGTCTGTTCCCAAATTCTTAGGCTACCAAGCTGAAAGGGTGATATTGAAATGTCCCGTTCTTATTGATTAAAAACGTTCCATATTAATTGATTTCGTTGCGAGGTTTTGACCTCTATATGAGACATTTTTCAAAGACTGCATTTATTTTAAAACAAACCATAACCTTTATTTCATCAATAAAGGTTTAAAAAGCTTTACGTAGATTATCAAATAATGATAATCTAAAATATCCTGTTTACACACGACCATTACATAATGGTTTACAATACAAATATGTTACAACAAAATAAGTTTCTTGAATGCAGTTTTTACACAATATCATACAAGCATGGACTCCAAATCTCGTCCTTATTTAAGTATGCGACAGCGGAAGCTCTTAATAATCACCTGAGAATAAACATGCTTAAAACGTCAACAAAAATGTTGGTGAGTTATAGGTTTAACCTATATATATCAAATCATAATAATAGACCACAAGATTTCATATTTCAATACACATCCCATACATAGAGATAAAAATCATTCATATGGTGAACACCTGGTAACCGACATTAACAAGATGCATATATAAGAATATCCCCATCATTCCGGGACACCCTTCGGATATGATATAAATTTCGAAGTACTAAAGCATCCGGTACTTTGGATGGGGCTTGTTGGGCCCAATAGATCTATCTTTAGGATTCGTGTCAATTAAGGTGTCTGTTCCCTAATTCTTAGATTACCAGACTTAATAAAAAGGGGCATATTCGATTTCGATAATTCAACCATAGAATGTAGTTTCACGTACTTGTGTCTATTTTGTAAATCATTTATAAACCTGCATGTATTCTCATCCCAAAAATATTAGATTTTAAAAGTGGGACTATAACTCACTTTCACATATTTTTACTTCGTCGGGAAGTAAGACTTGGCCACTGGTTGATTCACGAACCTATAACAATATATACATATATATCAAAGTATGTTCAAAATATATTTACAATACTTTTAATATATTTTGATGTTTTAAGTTTATTAAGTCAGCTGTCCTCGTTAGTAACCTACAACTAGTTGTCCACAGTTAGATGTACAGAAATAAATCGATAAATATTATCTTGAATCAATCCACGACCCAGTGTATACGTATCTCAGTATTGATCACAACTCAAACTATATATATTTTGGAATCAACCTCAACCCTGTATAGCTAACTCCAACATTCACATATAGAGTGTCTATGGTTGTTCCGAAATATATATAGATGTGTCGACATGATAGGTCGAAACATTGTATACGTGTCTATGGTATCTCAAGATACATAATATACAATACAAGTTGATTAAGTTATGGTTGGAATAGATTTGTTACCAATTTTCACGTAGCTAAAATGAGAAAAATTATCCAATCTTGTTTTACCCATAACTTCTTCATTTTAAATCCGTTTTGAGTGAATCAAATTGCTATGGTTTTATATTGAACTCTATTTTATGAATCTAAACAGAAAAGTATAGGTTTATAGTCGGAAAAATAAGTTACAAGTCGTTTTTGTAAAGGTAGTCATTTCAGTCGAAAGAACGACGTCTAGATGACCATTTTAGAAAACATACTTCCACTTTGAGTTTAATCATAATTTTTGGATATAGTTTCATGTTCATAATAAAAATCATTTTCTCAGAATAACAACTTTAAAATCAAAGTTTATCATAGTTTTTAATTAACTAACCCAAAACAGCCCGCGGTGTTACTACGACGGCGTAAATCCGGTTTTACAGTGTTTTTCGTGTTTCCAGGTTTTAAATCATTAAGTTAGCATATCATATAGATATATAACATGTGTGTAGTTAATTTTAAAAGTCAAGTTAGAAGGATTAACTTTTGTTTGCGAACAAGTTTAGAATTAACTAAACTATGTTCTAGTGATTACGAGTTTAAACCTTCGAATAAGATAGCTTTATATGTATGAATCGAATGATGTTATGAACATCATTACTACCTTAAGTTCCTTGGATAAACCTACTGGAAAAGAGAAAAATAGATCTAGCTTCAACGGATCCTTGGATGGCTCGAAGTTCTTGAAGCAGAATCATGACACGAAAACAAGTTCAAGTAAGATCATCACTTGAAATAAGATTGTTATAGTTATAGAAATTGAACCAAAGTTTGAATATGATTATTACCTTGTATTATAATGATAACCTACTGTAAGAAACAAAGATTTCTTGAGGTTGGATGATCACCTTACAAGATTGGAAGTGAGCTAGCAAACTTGAAAGTATTCTTGATTTTATGTAACTAGAACTTGTAAAATATATGAAGAACACTTAGAACTTGAAGATAGAACTTGAGAGAGATAAATTAGATGAAGAAAATTGAAGAATGAAAGTGTTTGTAGGTGTTTTTGGTCGTTGGTGTATGGATTAGATATAAAGGATATGTAATTTTGTTTTCATGTAAATAAGTCATGAATGATTACTCATATTTTTGTAATTTTATGAGATATTTCATGCTAGTTGCCAAATGATGGTTCCCACATGTGTTAGGTGACTCACATGGGCTGCTAAGAGCTGATCATTGGAGTGTATATACCAATAGTACATACATCTAAAAGCTGTGTATTGTACGAGTACGAATACGGGTGCATACGAGTAGAATTGTTGATGAAACTGAACGAGGATATAATTGTAAGCATTTTTGTTAAGTAGAAGTATTTTGATAAGTGTATTGAAGTCTTTCAAAAGTGTATAAATACATATTAAAACACTACATGTATATACATTTTAACTGAGTCGTTAAGTCATCGTTAGTCGTTACATGTAAGTGTTGTTTTGAAACCTTTAGGTTAACGATCTTGTTAAATGTTGTTAACCCAATGTTTATAATATCAAATGATATTTTAAATTATTATATTATCATGATATTATCATGTATGAATATCTCTTAATATGATATATATACATTAAATGTCGTTACAACGATAATCGTTACATATATGTCTCGTTTCAAAATCATTAAGTTAGTAGTCTTGTTTTTACATATGTAGTTCATTGTTAATATAATTAATGATATGTTTACTTATCATAATATCATGTTAACTATATATATAACCATATATATGTCATCATATAGTTTTTACAAGTTTTAACGTTCGTGAATCACAGGTCAACTTGGGTGGTCAATTGTCTATATGAAACCTATTTCAATTAATCAAGTCTTAAAAAGTTTGATTTCTTAACATGTTGGAAACATTTAATCATGTAAATATCAATCTCAATTAATATATATAAACATGGAAAAGTTCGGGTCACTACAGTACCTACCCGTTAAATAAATTTCGTCCCGAAATTTTAAGCTGTTGAAGGTGTTGACGAATTTTCTGGAAATAGATGCTGGTATTTCTTCTTCATCTGATCTTCACGCTCCCAGGTGAACTCGGGTCCTCTACGAGCATTCCATCAAACCTTAACAATTGGTATCTTGTTTTGCTTAAGTCTTTTAACCTCACGATCCATTATTTCGACGGGTTCTTCGATGAATTGAAGTTTTTCGTTGATTTGGATTTCATCTAACGGAATAGTGAGATCTTCTTTAGCAAAACATTTCTTCAAATTCGAGACGTGGAAAGTGTTATGTACAGCCGCGAGTTGTTGAGGTAACTCAAGTCGGTAAGCTACTGGTTCGACACGATCAATAATCTTGAATGGTCCAATATACCTTGGATTTAATTTCCCTCGTTTACCAAATCGAACAACGCCTTTCCAAGGTGCAACTTTAAGCATGACCATCTCTCCAATTTCAAATTCTATATCTTTTCTTTTAATTTCAGCGTAGCTCTTTTGTCGACTTTGGGCGGTTTTCAACCGTTGTTGAATTTGGATGATCTTCTCGGTAGTTTATTGTATAATCTCCGGACCCGTAATCTGTCTATCCCCCACTTCACTCCAACAAATCGGAGACCTGTACTTTCTACCATAAAGTGCTTCAAACATCGCCATCTCAATGCTTGAATGGTAGCTGTTGTTGTAGGAAAATTCTGCTAACGGTAGATGTCGATCCCAACTGTTTCCGAAATCAATAACACATGCTCGTAGCATGTCTTCAAGCGTTTGTATCATCCTTTCGCTCTGCCCATCAGTTTGTGGATGATAGGCAGTACTCATGTCTAGACGAGTTCCTAATGCTTGCTGTAATGTCTGCCAGAATCTTGAAATAAATCTGCCATCCCTATCAGAGATAATAGAGATTGGTATTCCATGTCTGGAGACGACTTCCTTCAAATACAGTCATGCTAACTTCTCCATCTTATCATCTTCTCTTATTGGCAGGAAGTGTGCTGATTTGGTGAGACGATCAACTATTACCCAAATAGTATCAAAACCACTTGCAGTCCTTGGCAATTTAGTGATGAAATCCATGGTAATGTTTTCCCATTTCCATTCTTGGATTTCGGGTTGTTGAAGTAGACCTGATGGTTTCTGATGCTCAGCTTTGACCTTAGAACATATCAAACATTCTCCTACGTATTTAGCAACATCGGCTTTCATACCCGGCCACCAAAAATATTTCCTGAGATCCTTGTACATCTTCCCCGTTCCAGGATGTATTGAGTATCTGGTTTTATGAGCTTCTCTAAGTACCATTTCTCTCATATCTCCAAATTTTGGTACCCAAATCCTTTCAGCCCTATACCGGGTTCCGTCTTCCCGAATATTAAGATGCTTCTCCGATCCTTTGGGTATTTCATCCTTTAAATTTCCCTCTTTTAAAACTCCTTGTTGCGCCTCCTTTATTTGAGTAGTAAGGTTATTATGAATCATTATATTCATAGATTTTACTCGAATGGGTTCTCTGTCCTTCCTGCTCAAGGCATCGGCTACCACATTTGCCTTCCCCGGGTGGTAACGAATCTCAAAGTCATAATCATTCAACAATTCAATCCACCTACGCTGCCTCATATTCAGTTGTTTCTGATTAAATATGTGTTGAAGACTTTTGTGGTCGGTATATATAATACTTTTGACCCAATATAAGTAGTGCCTCCAAGTCTTTAATGCAAAAACAACCGCGCCTAATTCCAAATCATGCGTCGTATAATTTTGTTCGTGAATCTTCAATTGTCTAGACGCATAAGCAATCACCTTCGTTCGTTGCATTAATACACAACCGAGACCTTGCTTTGATGCGTCACAATAAATCACAAAATCATCATTCCCTTCAGGCAATGACAATATAGGTGCCGTAGTTAGCTTTTTCTTCAATAACTGAAACGCTTTCTCTTGTTCATCATTCCATTCAAATTTCTTCCCTTTATGCGTTAATGCAGTCAAGGGTTTTGCTATTCTGGAAAGGTCTTGGATGAACCTTCTGTAGTAACCAGCTAGTCCTAAAAACTGGCATATGTGTTTCGGAGTTTTCGGGGTTTCCCACTTTTCAACAGTTTCTATCTTTGCCGGATCCACCTTAATACCTTCTTTTTTCACTATGTGACCGAGGAATTGAACTTCTTCCAACCAAAATGCACACTTTGAAAACTTAGCGTACAATTCTTCCTTCCTCAATACTTCTAACACCTTTCTCAAATGTTCACCGTGTTCTTGGTCATTCTTTGAGTAAATAAGTATGTCATCAATGAAAACAATGACAAACTTGTCAAGGTATGGTCCACACACTCGGTTCATAAGGTCCATGAACACAGCTGGTGCATTAGTTAAACCAAACGGCATGACCATAAACTCGTAATGACCGTAACGTGTTCTGAAAGCAGTCTTTGGAATATCATCTTCTTTCACCCGCATTTGATGATACCCGGAACGTAAGTCAATCTTTGAATAAACAGACGAGCCTTGTAGTTGATCAAATAAGTCGTCGATTCTCGGTAGTGGGTAGCGGTTCTTGATGGTAAGTTTGTTCAACTCTCGGTAGTCGATACACAACCTGAATGTACCATCTTTCTTCTTGACAAACAAAACAGGAGCTCCCCACGGTGATGTGCTTGGTCGAATGAAACCACGCTCTAAAAGTTCTTGTAATTGGCTTTGCAGTTCTTTCATCTCGATGGGTGCGAGTCTGTAAGGAGCACGAGCTATTGGTGCAGCTTCTGGTACAAGATCTATTTGAAATTCAACGGATCGATGTGGGGGTAATCCCGGTAATTCTTTCGGAAATACATCGGGAAATTCTTTTGCAATGGGAACATCATTGATGCTCTTTTCTTCAGTTTGTACTTTCTCGACGTGTGCTAGAACAGCATAGCAACCTTTTCTTATTAGTTTTTGTGCCTTCAAATTACTAATAAGATGTAGCTTCGTGTTGCCCTTTTCTCCGTACACCATTAAGGGTTTTCCTTTTTCTCGTATAATGCGAATTGCATTTTTGTAACAGACGATCTCTGCTTTCACTTCTTTCAACCAGTCCATACCGATTATCACATCAAAACTCCCTAACTCTACTGGTATCAAATCAATCTTAAATGTTTCGCTAACCAGTTTAATTTCTCGATTCCGACATATATTATCTGCTGAAATTAATTTACCATTTGCTAATTCGAGTAAAAATTTACTATCCAAAGGCGTCAATGGACAACTTAATTTAGCACAAAAATCTCTACTCATATAGCTTCTATCCACACCCGAATCAAATAAAACGTAAGCAGATTTATTGTCAATAAGAAACGTACCCGTAACAAGCTCCGGGTCTTCCTGTGCCTCTGCCGCATTAATATTGAAAACTCTTCCGCGGCCTTGTCCATTCGTGTTCTCCTGGTTCGGGCAATTTCTAATAATGTGGCCCGGTTTTCCACATTTATAACAAACTACATTGGCATAACTTGCTCCGACACTACTTGCTCCGACATTACTCGTTCCGACACCATTTGTTCCTTTCGTTCTATTAACCCCTGGTCCGTAGACCTCACACTTCGCCGCGCTATGACCATTTCTTTTACACTTGTTGCAAAATTTGGTGCAGAACCCCGAGTGATACTTTTCACACCTTTGGCATAGCTGCTTCTGATTGTTGTTGTTGTTGCGGTTATTATTGTTGTTGGGATGATTGTTGTAGTTGATGTTGCTGTTGTTGTTGTTGTTATTGTTGGGCCGTTTGTTGTAGTTGCGATTGATGTTGCGATTGTTGGGATAATTGTTGCGATTATTGTTGTAATTGCTGTTGTTGTTGTATTGGTGATTCTTATCACCGTTTTCCTCCCACTTTCTTTTGACTTGCTTCACATTGGCCTCTTCAGCAGTCTGTTCTTTAATTCTTACTTCAATCTGGTTCACTAGTTTGTGAGCCATTCTACATGCCTGTTGTATAGAGGCGGGCTCGTGTGAACTTATATCTTCTTGGATTCTTTCCGGTAATCCTTTCACAAATGCGTCGATCTTCTCTTCCTCATCTTCGAATGCTCCCGGACACAATAGGCACAATTCTGTGAATCGTCTTTCGTACGTGGTAATATCAAATCCTTGGGTTCGTAACCCTCTAAGTTCTATCTTGAGCTTATTGACCTCGGTTCTGGGACGGTACTTCTCGTTCATCAAGTGCTTGAATGCTGACCACGGTAGTGCGTACGCATCGTCTTGTCCCACTTGTTCTAGATAGGTATTCCACCATGTTAACGCAGAACCTGTGAAGGTATGCGTAGCGTACTTCACTTTGTCCTCTTCAGTACACTTACTTATGGCAAACACCGATTCGACCTTCTCGGTCCACCGTTTCAATCCGATCGGTCCTTCGGTTCCATCAAATTCCAAAGGTTTGCAGGCAGTGAATTCTTTGTAGGTGCATCCTACACGATTTCCTGTACTGCTAGATCCAAGGTTATTGTTAGTATGTAGCGCAGCCTGTACTGCGGCTATGTTTGAAGCTAGAAAAGTACGGAATTCCTCTTCATTCATATTCACGGTGTGTCGAGTAGTCGGTGCCATTTCCTTCAAAATAGTCAAATGGAACAAGTTAATCATACAGAATATTAAGAGTAGTTAATAGTATTTCGTAGCATAATATGAACTCATTTATAAAAGCTTTTTCTTCATATTAGCGTTTTATAAGTTTAAATTCGGGTAGTACCTACCCGTTAAGTTCATACTTAGTAGCTAATATACAATTCAACTACTACAATTCTATATGAAAAACTGATTATAATAATATTTCGCGTTCAAACTTTTATACAATATTTTACAAACTTACAATACCGCTTATTTTACATAAAGCATGAAATATAGCACACAATAACTTTGATACAAGATAGTTGTGAAGATAATTCTAGCTAGTACACAAGTCGTTCAGCAAAGGCAATAAAGACACGTAATTCATACGTCCAGAAACAAGTCATGCATTCTGGTTTTACTAGGACTACTTCCCATCCTTGGTCTTGTGCAACATAACCGTTATGGCTGTTGATAAGACAGCGTGTTGTAACGTCGTCAAAGGGACGAGGGTTACATAATGTCCAACAGTCCCGTAATAATCTAAAAACCTCATTTCTTACCCCAATTACCGACTCCGTCACTTGTGGAAACGTTTTGTTTAATAGTTGTAGCCCGATGTTCTTGTTCTCACTTTGGTGAGAAGCGAACATTACTAATCCGTAAGCATAACATGCTTCTTTATGTTGCATGTTAGCCGCTTTTTCTAAATCACGAAGTCCAATATTCGGATATATTGAGTCAAAATAATTTCTTAACCCGTTGCGTAAAATAGCATTTGGGTTCCCCGCAATATATGCGTCAAAGTAAACACATCGTAACTTATGGGTTTCCCAATGTGATATCCCCCATCTTTCAAACGAAAGTCTCTTATAAACCAAGACATTCTTGGAACGTTCTTCGAATGTCTTACAAACTGATCTCGCCTTAAATAGTTGTGCCGAGGAATTCTGGCCGAATCTAGACAAGATTTCATCAATCATGTCTCCGGGTAGGTCTCTTAAAATATTGGGTTGTCTATCCATTTTGTGTTTTTAAACTGTAAAATAGACAAGAGTTAGATTCATAAAAAAATACTTATTAATACAAGCAATTTTTACATATATCATAAAGCATAAGAACACTATATTACATATATTACACCACACGAATACAACTATCTTATTCCGACTCGCTCGTTTCTTCTTCTTCGGTTTTGGTTCATTTTGCCAAGTTTCTAGGGATATATGATGTTCCCCTAATATGAGCCGTCGTTGTCCACATTGGTTTAGAAAAACCTGGTGGTTTAGAGGTTCCCGGGTCATTGTTACAACTTAAGAACTTCGGGGGTTGAAGATACATATAAAGTTCATCGGGGTTGGAATTAGATTTCTCTATTTTTATGCCCTTTCCCTTATTATTTTCTTTTGCCTTTTTAAATTCAGTTGGGGTAATTTCTATAACATCATTGGAATTCTCGTCGGAATCCGATTCATCGGAGAATTGGTAATCCTCCCAATATTTTGCTTCCTTGGCGGAAACACCATTGACCATAATTAACCTTGATCGGTTGGTTGAGGATTCTCTTTTACTTAACCGTTTTATTATTTCTCCCACCGGTTCTATTTCTTCATCCGGTTCTGATTCTTCTTCCGGTTCCGATTCTTCTTCCGGTTCCGACTCTTCTTCCGGTTCCTCTTCGGGAACTTGTGAATCAGTCCACGAATCATTCCAATTTACATTTGACTCTTCATTATTATTAGGTGAGTCAATGGGACTTGTTATAGAGGTAGACATCTATCACATAATATCAAATGCGTTAAGAGATTAATATATCACATAATATTCACATGTTAAAAATATATAGTTTCCAACAAAATTTGTTAAGCAATCATTTTTCAAGTAAACACGGTCGAAGTCCAGACTCACTAATGCATCCTAACAAACTCGATAAGACACACTAATGCAAAATTCTGGTTCTCTAAGACCAACGCTCGGATACCAACTGAAATGTCCCGTTCTTATTGATTAAAAACGTTCCATATTAATTGATTTCGTTGCGAGGTTTTGACCTCTATATGAGACGTTTTTCAAAGACTGCATTCATTTTAAAACAAACCATAACCTTTATTTCATCAATAAAGGTTTAAAAAGCTTTACGTAGATTATCAAATAATGATAATCTAAAATATCCTGTTTACACACGACCATTACATAATGGTTTACAATACAAATATGTTACAACAAAATAAGTTTCTTGAATGCAGTTTTTACACAATATCATACAAGCATGGACTCCAAATCTCGTCCTTATTTAAGTATGCGACAGCGGAAGCTCTTAATAATCACCTGAGAATAAACATGCTTAAAACGTCAACAAAAATGTTGGTGAGTTATAGGTTTAACCTATATATATCAAATCATAATAATAGACCACAAGATTTCATATTTCAATACACATCCCATACATAGAGATAAAAATCATTCATATGGTGAACACCTGGTAACCGACATTAACAAGATGCATATATAAGAATATCCCCATCATTCCGGGACACCCTTCGGATATGATATAAATTTTGAAGTACTAAAGCATCCGGTACTTTGGATGGGGCTTGTTGGGCCCAATTGATCTATCTTTAGGATTCGCGTCAATTAGGGTGTCTGTTCCCTAATTCTTAGATTACCAGACTTAATAAAAAGGGGCATATTCGATTTCGATAATTCAACCATAGAATGTAGTTTCACGTACTTGTGTCTATTTTGTAAATCATTTATAAACCTGCATGTATTCTCATCCCAAAAATATTAGATTTTAAAAGTGGGACTATAACTCACTTTCACAGATTTTTACTTCGTCGGGAAGTAAGACTTGGCCACTGGTTGATTCACGAACCTATAACAATATATACATATATATCAAAGTATGTTCAAAATATATTTACAACACTTTTAATATATTTTGATGTTTTAAGTTTATTAAGTCAGCTGTCCTCGTTAGTAACCTACAACTAGTTGTTCACAGTTAGATGTACAGAAATAAATCGATAAATATTATCTTGAATCAATCCACGACCCAGTGTATACGTATCTCAGTATTGATCACAACTCAAACTATATATATTTTGGAATCAACCTCAACCCTGTATAGCTAACTCCAACATTCACATATAGAGTGTCTATGGTTGTTCCGAAATATATATAGATGTGTCGACATGATAGGTTGAAACATTGTATACGTGTCTATGGTATCTCAAGATTACATAATATACAATACAAGTTGATTAAGTTATGGTTGGAATAGATTTGTTACCAATTTTCACGTAGCTAAAATGAGAAAAATTATCCAATCTTGTTTTACCCATAACTTCTTCATTTTAAATCCGTTTTGAGTGAATCAAATTGCTATGGTTTTATATTGAACTCTATTTTATGAATCTAAACAGAAAAGTATAGGTTTATAGTCGGAAAAATAAGTTACAAGTTGTTTTTGTAAAGGTAGTCATTTCAGTCGAAAGAACGACGTCTAGATGACCATTTTAGAAAACATACTTCCACTTTGAGTTTAATCATAATTTTTGGATATAGTTTCATGTTCATAATAAAAATCATTTTCTCAGAATAACAACTTTAAAATCAAAGTTTATCATAATTTTTAATTAACTAACCCAAAACAGCCCGCGGTGTTACTACGACGGCGTAAATCCGGTTTTACGGTGTTTTTCGTGTTTCCAGGTTTTAAATCATTAAGTTAGCATATCATATAGATATAGAACATGTGTGTAGTTAATTTTAAAAGTCAAGTTAGAAGGATTAACTTTTGTTTGCGAACAAGTTTAGAATTAACTAAACTATGTTCTAGTGATTACGAGTTTAAACCTTCGAATAAGATAGCTTTATATGTATGAATCGAATGATGTTATGAACATCATTACTACCTTAAGTTCCTTGGATAAACCTACTGGAAAAGAGAAAAATGGATCTAGCTTCAACGGATCCTTGGATGGCTCGAAGTTCTTGAAGCAGAATCATGACACGAAAACAAGTTCAAGTAAGATCATCACTTGAAATAAGATTGTTATAGTTATAGAAATTGAACCAAAGTTTGAATATGATTATTACCTTGTATTAGAATGATAACCTACTGTAAGAAAAAAAGATTTCTTGAGGTTGGATGATCACCTTACAAGATTGGAAGTGAGCTAGCAAACTTGAAAGTATTCTTGATTTTATGTAACTAGAACTTGTAAAATATATGAAGAACACTTAGAACTTGAAGATAGAACTTGAGAGAGATCAATTAGATGAAGAAAATTGAAGAATGAAAGTGTTTGTAGGTGTTTTTGGTCGTTGGTGTATGGATTAGATATAAAGGATATGTAATTTTGTTTTCATGTAAATAAGTCATGAATGATTACTCATATTTTTGTAATTTTATGAGATATTTCATGCTAGTTGCCAAATGATGGTTCCCACATGTGTTAGGTGACTCACATGGGCAGCTAAGAGCTGATCATTGGAGTGTATATACCAATAGTACATACATCTAAAAGATGTGTATTGTACGAGTACGAATACGGGTGCATACGAGTAGAATTGTTGATGAAACTGAACGAGGATGTAATTGTAAGCATTTTTGTTAAGTAGAAGTATTTTGATAAGTGTATTGAAGTCTTTCAAAAGTGTATAAATACATATTAAAACACTACATGTATATACATTTTAACTGAGTCGTTAAGTCATCGTTAGTCGTTACATGTAAGTGTTGTTTTGAAACCTTTAGGTTAACGATCTTGTTAAATGTTGTTAACCCAATGTTTATAATATCAAATGATATTTTAAATTATTATATTATCATGATATTATCATGTATGAATATCTCTTAATATGATATATATACATTAAATGTCGTTACAACGATAATCGTTACATATATGTCTCGTTTCAAAATCATTAAGTTAGTAGTCTTGTTTTACATATGTAGTTCATTGTTAATATAATTAATGATATGTTTACTTATCATAATATCATGTTAACTATATATATAACCATATATATGTCATCATATAGTTTTTACAAGTTTTAACGTTCGTGAATCACCGGTCAACTTGGGTGGTCAATTGTCTATATGAAACCTATTTCAATTAATCAAGTCTTAACAAGTTTGATTGCTTAACATGTTGGAAACATTTAATCATGTAAATATCAATCTCAATTAATATATATAAACATGGAAAAGTTCGGGTCACTACAGATATCCGGTTTAATGATTCAATCATAGAATATAGTTTCAAGTACTTGTGTCTATTTTGTAAAACATTTATAAAACTGCATGTATTCTCATCCCAAAAATATTAGATTTTAAAAGTGGGACTATAACTCACTTTCGCAGATTTTTCCTTCGTCAGAAATAAGACTTGGCCACGAGTCGATTCACGAACCTATAACAAATATATACATATATATCAAAGTATGATCGAAATATATTCACAATATGTTTTATTATGTTAACGATTTAAGTTTGTTAAGTTAACAGTCCAACGTTCGTAGTCCACAGTTAGTTGTCCACAGTTAGTAGTACAGAAGTAAATCAATATCTATTATCTCAAATCAATCCACGACCCAGTGTATACAAGTCTCAGACTCGATCACAACTCAAAGTATATATATTATTTTGGAATCAACCTCAACCATGTATAGCTAACTCGAACATTACCGCATATAGAGTGTCTATGGTTGTTCCAAATAATATATATAGATGACGTCGATATGATATGTCAAAACATAGTATAAGTGTCTATGGTCTATCAAGATTACATAATATATGTTAGAATATATGTATAATACAATATAAGTTAGTTAGGATATGGTTAGTATAGATTTTTGTCAATTCATCCCGTAGTCAAATTAACCATTTTTAACCAATTTTGTTTTACCCATAACTTCTTCGTTTTAAATCCGTTTTGAGTGAATCAACTTGCTATGATTTCATATTGAACTGTATTTTATGAAACTAAATAGAAAAAGTATAGGTTTATAGTTGAAAATACAGTTTACAAGTCATTTTTGTAGAGGTAGTCATTTCAGTCGAAAAAACGACGTCTTGATGACCATTTTAAAAAACATATTACCACTTTGAGTTTAACCATGATTTTTGGATATAGTTTCATGTTCATAAGAAAAATCATTTTCTCAGAAGAACAACTTTTAAATCAAAGTTTATCATAGTTTTTAATTATCTAACCCAAAACAGCCCCCGGTTTTACTATGACGGCGTATGTCCGGTTTTACGGTGTTCTTCGTGTTTCCGGATTTTAAATCATTAAGTTAGAATATCATATAGATATAGAACATGTGTTTAGTTGATTTTAAAAGTCAAGTTAGAAGGATTAACTTTGTTTGCGAACAAGTTTAGAATTAACTAAACTATGTTCTAGTGATTACATGTTATAAACTTCGAATAAGATAGTTTTATATATATATGAATCGAATGATGTTATGAACATCATTACTACCTCAATTATAGTAAGTAAACCTACTGGAAGTGATAAGAAATGATCTAGCTTCAAAGGATTCTTGGATGGCTTGAAAGTTCTTGGAGTGGAATCATGACACGAAAACAAGTTCAAGTAAGATTTTTACTCGAATTAAGATAGTTTATAGTTATAGGAATTGAATCAAAGTTTGAATATGAGTATTACCTTGAATTAGAGAGATAACCTACTTTAAATAACAAAGGTTTCTTGATCTTAGATGATTGATTGGAATGGATTAGAAAACTTGGAAATAGACTTGCAAACTTGAAAGTGTTCTTGAAGTTTTCTTGAGTAGTTGTTTTGTAAGTTGATCTAGGTTAGAATTTATGAACTAGATTGATGTAGATTATGAAGAAAATGATGAAGAACCCTTAGAACATATTGATAGAACCAGAGAGAGATCAATTTGATGCATGAAAGTTGGAAATGAAAGTGTGTTTTTGTGTGCTCTTTCACGTGAAAGATGGCTTGTCATATAGCCTCCATCAGTTTGTAATTTTGTGAAATATTTCATGCAAGTTGCCAAATGATGGTTTCCACATGTGTTGGTGACTCACAAGGGCTGCTAAGAGCTGATCATTGGAGTGTATATACCAATAGTAATTACATTTAGAAGTTGTGTATTGTACGAGTACGAATACGGGTGCATACGAGTAGAATTGTTGATGAAAATGAATGAGAATGCAATTGTAAGCATTTTTGTTAAGTAGAAGTACTTTGATATATGTCTTGAAGTCTTTCAAAAGTGTACTAATACATCTTAATATACTACATGTATATACATTTTAACGGGGTCGTTAAGTCATCGTTAGTTGTTACATGTAAGTGTTGTTTTGAAACCTTTAAGTTAACAATCTCATTTAATGTTGTTAACCCAATGTTTATTATATCTAATGAGATGTTAAATTATTACATTATCATGATATTATGATGTATGAATATATCTTAATGTGATATATAAATGTCGTTACAATGATAATCGTAACATATATGTCTCGTTTCGAAATTCTTAAGTTAGTAGTCTTGTTTTACATATGTAGTTCATTGTTAACACACTTAATAATATATTTAATTATCATTTTATCATGTTAAATATAGTGTAACAATATCTTAATATGATACATATGTATTTAGTAAGACGTTGTTATAACGATAATCGTTATATACATCGTTTCGAGTTTCTTAACTTAGTAGTCTCATTATTATGTATATAACTCATTGCTAATATACCTAATGAGATACTTACTTAACATAATATCATGTTAACCATATATATATATATATATATATATATATATATATATATATATATATATATATATATATATATATCATATGGTTTTTACAAGTTTTAGCGTTCGTGAATCGCCGGTCAATTTGGGTGGTCAATTGTCTACATGAAACCTATTTCAAATAATCAAGTCTTAACAAGTTTGATTGCTTAACATGTTGAAAACATTTAATCATGTAAATATAGTTTTCATTTAATATATAATCATGGGATAATCATGGAAAAGTTCGGGTCACTACATTTTTAAAACTTAGGATTGCTTGAAAAATTAGCCTAAATGAAGATATCACTGACTTGCAAATGAAAATTGAGCCTAGTCTTTGACTTTTCTTATTTTGTACATTTTGAGCATAATGAATATTTTTCGGTAAAAACGGTCTTAAACCTTGACTTAAGGATGTTATAGGTAAAGTTTGATGATTAAAAAAATATTTAAGGTAACTAAAAATGGTAATTAGAATCAATGTATGCTTAAAAATCATCCTACTTTTATCAAAGTTGCTTATTACGACTAACTCACTATAATAATAATTTTTTAGCATTATTTGTTGCAATCACGGGTACGCTTTGAATTTTTGCTTGGAAATAAGTTTATAGTAAGATTAGATATTGTTTGCGGTAATTTTGGCTATAATTGACTATAGCAGAGAATTGGAAAATGCCATTTTTAAAGCCCTCATTTCGAATTTTTTTCGAAAAAATAAGCATTTTTCATTTCTAAGTGTTATTATTTTGGAACATAACCTATATTACTTGACTTTTGCTGATGGCTAATTATCTACCAGATGAGTATGAGTTGCCCCATCACCTCCTTGGGCAAGACAACCCGGCAGATAATGAACCGTTCATGAGAAATTGGATAAATCAGCAAAAGGGTGCCAACAAATACATACTCTGGGAAATAATGGATTTTGAGTTTTGCAGCACACGGGAAAGTAAACAGCGCATGGAAAAATCTGTTTGAAATTCATGAACGGGTGTACGAAGAACCGTATGCAGAATTCATGGCAACATGGAGATTTGAAGCAAATGTTGACCCGGAGGAATACAACAGTCATCAATGCATCCATTTCCGCCATCAGAATCAAATGTATCACCTGACTCTTGTGCAGTTCGCAGCTCATTTAGAACTGTACAAAAGAACGCACGTTAACCGATCAGTGTTTAAAAGGGGATACACCACCCTGAACCAAATCGATCATCAAGCTTTCTGGCGAGACTACACCTCCGATAATGAAGCCTGGAGGTTAAGTAAAAAGGCTTCAAATTTCACTAATCTCGTTCACCACATTCTTCACCACCTCATCGCCAAACCCCTTCACTCAAAAACCCAACATGGCAGTGCCGTCACCGTTAATGATATGCGCCTAATGCACGCCATGATCAATAACCAAATTATGCAAGTCGCACACCTTCTTGCTCAAGCATTTACCAATGAAAGAAATGCCTCAAGAACAGTTGTGCCAGTTTTGGGAGCCGTTGTCACCAAAATCCTTCGCAGGATGCATGTTTTAGGTAATGTTGAGAGATTTGGGTATTTGACAGCAGCTGAGTCTGAAGAGATAGGGTACAAGTTACTTTACACTTGGCAGTACATTCGGATTGAGGATTAGTAGTTAATAGTTACAGATAATCTAGCAATACCTGGCTCAGAAGACCGAACAGTGCCAGGGGTAAGAGTTAGGGGATTTAGGCCTGATACAAGGACTAGGGATGGTCGGAGACGGCGAGGTTCACATGAACCACATTATGAGGATGATCCCACTACACAGGGTAGGCCCACTGACACCCGACGACACTCATCAGTAGGAGAGAGAGATCGGTCGCGCTTTCCAACATACTATTATCATATGGGAGATCTGCCCGGATATGAGAGTTAGTTTGCTCAGCATGCGATCTTTCAAAATCTGGATCACTTCACACATCATGCAGGCAGACATCTCAATGTCCCGCCGTGTGATGACCCAGAAATTTTCAACCAAATTTAAACTTAATCTTTATATGGTTTCGACATGATAAGAAAAGTCTATTAAATTGAATTTCAAAAATTTTGAACTAGTTTATGAAATCATTTGACCTTCGACTGCTCTCGACGATTCACGAACAATTAATTGTAAATAGATATGTGTGTATGTATATATAAATAATAATTCGAAATATAATTTGAAGTATTATATGTTGTTGTTATAAAAAAATTAATAAAAATAAAAATAGGATATTATAATAATTATTATTTAAAATATATCTCTATATATAAATAAAGTATATTAAAAATAAATATTAAATGATTTTAATACTCGTTTGTTGTTTCAATTGATATTAAGCAAATTAAATTCAAACTTATGTGATTTTAAAATAAACGGTGATTCGAAAATGAGTTCTATAAATTTTAGGCTTACTAATAATATATTTAGGATCTAGTTATTAAATTTTAACACTTTTTATATTTTACCCAGAATTGAGAGGGACAATTGATGTAATTTTTATTTAGTAGTTAATAATCAAAATTTATACCATAATGACTGAAATAAATAAAGAAATTTAATTTAAAAATTTGAGATTTTTCTGAAGACTTTTATTCGCCACTGATTAACAACGGAACCCAAAATATTATCCTTGAAAACTATCGGCAAAAATTTATTTGGTTACCTACACGTTTTCTTTTCTTGTTAATTTTTAATATTTAATTATTTTAATTGTATGTGGAGTACAGATCATATCCGATTAATGCTTTTGAATAATTATTGACATCTTTTCTTATTTACACATAGACATACATACACCAACCTATCATTCAATCAACAAGAGTATTACTTAATTCTGTTTTCATTTCTGCCTAAACCCAATATCAATTCACATCATGTTTTTGTTGAGCTACTATCACTCTTTGAGCCGAGACCATCTTTGGCTCACCACCATCGAGACCCATCTCCAACAAATATTCGATTTCCTTCTACTTTCTAAACGAGGAACACAACAAACCCACTTAAGCAAACTCTCCATTTACACACCCTAATCATCACCACAAACCATCGACATCTTCATCACTACTTTGCAAATCACCACTTGTCATTTCTGTTTTCTTACTTCCTGATAGCCACCACAGCCCAAGTAATCGGCCACCTTCCTCAAATAAACGAGCCACCACTACACCCGCCAACTTCACCATCACAAACCGCTCACCATCTCTCCCTTCTATTCGTGACCCATAACCACCTTACGATTCCTATTTCAACTTCAATTGTTTTCTTTTCCTGATTCAACTCAACAACCATCCTCATCTTTGTTTTGTTTTGAAATGGTTATCTCCAGTCTCCTGCGTCTTTCTGTTTCATCTGAGAATAATGAACTCCAAGAAAAACCTACAACTATGATGATCCGAATACTAACACTTTTATATCATATTTCAATTAACACCAACAATGGAACCACAACACCAACCCCCTTTACAACCGCCGCAGTTATGTAAACCTATTATATATATATATATATATATATATATATATATATATATATATATATATATATATATATATATATATATATATATATATATATATATATATATATATATATATAATTGAAATCTTCAAATAATTTTATAAATCAAAACTACTTTAGCGTATTTATAGTATCCTTTTTAGCCGACCATAGTGGAAGACATGATGAAATGATTAATAAACTTTACATGTGAGGATGGTGAGCTGTAAAGAACTTTTGTGTTTATTAATTCTGTTTTCAAATAAACCCCACAACCACACATAAACAAATATAGTCTATCGACCAGATTAGCCGGAATGATCTTGTGAATACGGTTGGGCTTGATTGGCATATTTTTCTTGGGCTGTTATGTTCTATTTAAAAATGGGCCGAAGAATTATTATATTGGGCTGCTGCAAGGTTCGTTATTGTCTTTTTGCTGAATTCAAAGATCCAAAAACCTACTTAGATGTTTCGTTTCTAATCCTGTCCCAACAAAACAATCACCATCACCATAGCATCACCATAAAGAACCACTAAACTGCACGATTAGTTACTGCTACTGTGTTTCTGTTTCTGTTTGAACCAACCAAAACAAACCGCTACCATCATGTCTCGAACCACTACTCATTATTTTTTTGTGATAATGTTATACGATGATGGTGCCCTGTTAACAAGTCTGTGAAATCTAAACACGAAGAGATAATGAAGATTTAATTATAATAATGGCAGCGAGATTATAAATGAAAATGATATCATGATAGAATGATGACTTTGAATACGGGTTTGATGATAGGTTATGATTTTATGTGTTAAATTGTTGATGAAGATGATCATAATAATGATTAGGTTATAATAATAATGAAATGATAACGAGAAAGTTTCATGGTATTAATCGTATGATGGCTAGATGATAATGGTTATGAGGATTCATGATGATAATGATGAGAAAGAAGGAAAACAGATATAGGTTAAAAGGATTTAATATCCTAGTTCTAACAGAAAAGCAAAGTTAGATGAATGGTTAGTTGTGTTTGGTTTAACCGAGAGGTCTCAGGTTCGAGTCCGGTCCGGGGTGTTTCTTTTTAGAGACCCTTCTACAAGGGTATACTCTTTTATTCTATTTCCATTATTATTATTATAATTAATAATTGTTATTATTATTATAATTATCTATTACTACCTAAATATTGACACCCTGTGTCATAAATTAGCCATCATAAATTCCCTGGTAAATATTCTTGCAATTGGAATTCAGATACAGTTTAATTATTAATATGTAAATATAAATTGATTTAATACAAAAAAAGGTTTTATAAAAGTCATCTGCCTTAGGTTCTATAAAAGTCATCTACCTTTTTTTATATAAATTCCTATTAAATATATAACCACCCGTTCAAATCCTCCACCGCTTCAGATGGTTACCTTCGTTCATTCATGGTCGTCAGTTACATGAGGGTCATCCGCATGAAATCAATTAACCCTAATATCTCCTAATCTATCTTCCTTTCAAACTTCCTCTTCAAAACTTTAATTGAGTTAGGGTTGCAGTCAATTGAATCCCCATCCACCCGATCCCAAATTCACCTCATAAAGTCGATCCTTTAATGCTTTGTAATCGGTTCAATCCAATGTCATAAACCCCAATTGAAATTGTTATTTTCACCTTCATATCCCTGGAAGAAAGAAAGGGACATTAATTTTGGAATTAACATTCCAAATCAATGGAATAGTTGAAGACTGGTTCGCCTTCCTTTTCCGGTCATTCAATCATGGTTATAAATTCAAATGCCTGCCACTATCCTTATGCATTTCAACCAAACAATTTTACTCAATTGCAATGGCTTAAGCTAACCAAACACCCACATCTGATGTCGAGAAAAAACTCATATGTTTTCCTGCATGATCTTGAAGTTGGAAAGGAAGCTGAGGTGAAGATTATGATTTGTCGAAGCTGGGATACTCATACTGCTTACGGGAAGTTTTTAAGCACAGACTTCATCGCCTTCGATGAAAAGGTAGATTTAATGAAGATTGTTTATTCCTTTTCATGTATAATAGGCTAAACTGAATTTTATTTATGCTTGAGTAAGTGTTATGTTTAAATATTTACATTGGCAGTGGACATATTTCTATATGATTTATCTTAGATGTGGTAAATTAGAACTTACTCAGCACATTAAGCAAACTAATTAGATAGCAGGGTGGTTTCATCATTCATTTATCAATTGATAGGTTGATTCTGGATATTTGATTTGTTTTTAATTAGACAACCTAATTAGAATGGAAGATGTCGTCATGTATCATTTATCAAATCATGGGTTGGCTTGGTCAATTTCACCCTGCCTCCCATCCAATTCAGTTTGGTTTTCATTTTAACTATCCCTTCCTGTTATCAATATGTTTATGTTTTTGCTTGGCTATTGTGACTCTTGGCACCATAAATAAGCACAATTATATGCATCTGAATATTTATAATTTAATTGTGTTTAAATGGAAGATTATTATTATAAAATATAAACAAATTTAATTGTGTATAAAAGTCATCTGTCTTTTTTTATATAATTTCTTATTAAATACATAACCAAATTCTATTCAGAAATGTATTTTGATGTTAATGAATTTTAAACTACTTTTCATGTATTATTATTTGGTTTTCCTTTTATGTCAAATATAATTGAACATGGTGAATTGGATGTCACGCAGGGTAACGTCATTCAAATGACTGCTAAGAATAACGTCACCCACCATTTCATCCCGAGACTGAAGGAGGGATATGTGTACTTGCTGAATCACTTTGAGGTGATACCGAACAGAAAGGAGTACCGTATATTTTGGGACAACAAGCTCATGATTCAGCTTAATGGTTTGACTTTCTTGAAAAAACAGGTCGGAGCTGATCTAAATTCGTTTATTCGTCATCCCTTTAGCTGCTTAAGGTACAGAAATTTAAAGTTGTGTCTATAGTATTAGATATGATGCAAAAAAGAAAAAAAAAATTACTCATGTTCTTCTACTCTTTAGGTTCATTGTTACGAGTGACTCCGAGGATGAGAAGGAGATTGCTGAGCATTGAGCAAACCATGGATGACTAGGGTAGCATGTGAGCTGGAAAATAAGTTTCGTTTTCGCATTAATAAATAGGTCATGTTATTGAACTATATTTCTGTCGTGTCTTTCGTCAGGAAAAATTTGGGGTTTTGATGTTTTCCTTTGGTCTTTTGTTGCAACTTAAAATAATAAAACACGTGGTTTTGCAATTTCCAATTGCACTTCGATAGTAGTCATTTGATTATCTCTTTCCCATTTTGGTTATTTTGATTTATGATAGTAGCGTGTTTGGTAGTTTCTTATGCTCAATGGTTTTTCCCTGCCGTATGTTATAACCATGTTGAATTTAATAGACCCTTTAAAAGCTGATAGCATATGAATTTTTCGGTGTTCGGTCTTTATTAGTATTGTAAATTTATGAAATTCTTATTCCTCCATTCATTTCCCTTACTTTCTTTCATGTGACAAATTGAACGGGTCATCTCGATGATAAAGTGTCAAAATAGGTATGTTTTTCCCTAACTTAAATGTGATTATTTGTGTGGAATCCTGGATATGAGAATTGGTTATGTATCTACCAGGGTATTGTAGACAGTCACAACAACCACCCAGAATTTCTCAGGTAACAACTTAAAGGTTACCAGTTTCCAGCTTAACGGTTATTTTGGTTTATGAGGATATAGCATATGAATTCTCCAATTTTCGGCCTTTATTAGTATTATATCAAAATCATTTAGTGTCATTGGATGGATTCTGGGTGTTGAAGGTAATCTGTATCTGCATATATATACATATGACACTAGCTTATAGATACATATGACACTAACTAATTACTTATCTTTTTCTTTTATACTACTACTCCCATCTTTTAACTATAACGCCACCCGTTGGCTCAACCTACATTTACAATACTGTTTTATCAGCTCCAACCGCTAACCGTATAAAATTTTGTGCAACGCACGGGCATTGCGCCTAGTTATTGTTAGTATTATTACTAGTATCATTATAATTACTAAAATTATTTTTAACCTAAGTGTTATTATAGTATCATTATTAACATTATTATTATTATTATTCCTATTATCGTTATTAATAAAATTATTCCTATAGTTACTAGTATTATTATTAACATTATATCACTAAAATTATTATTATCATTACTAATATTAATATTAATATCATTAGTAGAATTATCATTAATATTGATATTAGCATCATGATTAACACGATTATTATAAGTATTATCATTAATACTGATATTATTATTAAAATAATTATTACTATTATCATTATCATTCTTATTAAAAATATCATTATTATTAAGGATTATCAAGATTTTTATCAAGTTATCATTATTACTAAAATTATCATTAAGATTATTATTATTATTATTATTATTATCAATATTATTATTATTATTATTATTATTATTATTATTATTATTATTATTATTATTATTATCATCATTATTATTAATATTTTCATATTAACAATATTATTATTACAATTAATATTTCCTATATAAAAGTATATTTATTACAACTACTATAATATTACATATAATTATATATATTAAAAATTATTTATATAAGAATTCACATATAACAAATCATTGATTTTTAATATAATATTAATTATATATAAAACTATAAAAATATTATTTATTCAACATTTGAGATATAAAACTTAAGATATAATATATAAATTTGTTCAAATACAAATATATGTGTTAATATATATATATATATATATATATTAATGATATAGGTTCGTGAATCCAAGGCCAACCTTGCATTGTTCAGTATCGTCATATGCATATTTTTACTACAAAATATCTTATCTTGAGTTTCATTTACTCCCTTTTTAAATGCTTTTGCAATATATATTTTTGGGACTGAGAATACATGCGTTTTTATAAATGTTTGACGAAATAGACACAAGTAATTAAAACTACATTCTATGGTTGAATTTTTATACCGGATATTGCCCTTGTTGAACTTGGTAGCTTAAGAATTGGTGTTTATTATAATTGCCACCAATTGACGCGAATCCTAAAGATAGATCTATGGGCTTTGACGCGCCCCAGTCAGAGAATTTGAGCTGCTTTAGTACTTCGATGTTTATATGTTTGGGGATATTCTAGATGCATTTTGTTGATGTCGGTTACCAGGTGTTCAATCCATATGAATGAAGTTTAAACACTTGCGAGTGTATGATTATTGAACAAATGAAATCTTGTGGTCTATTAAAATTATGGAAATGATTGATTATGATAAACTAATGAACTCACCAACCTTTTGGTTGACACGTGAAAGCATGTTTATTCTCAGGTTTGAAAGAAATCTTCCGCTGTGCATTTGCTCATATTAGAGATATTACTTGTAGTCATTCATAGCATATTTCAAAAGACGTTGCATTCTAGTCGTCGAGTTCATCAAGATTATTATTAAGTCAATTATAGTTGGATATATTATGAAATGGTATGCCTGCCGTCAACTTTCGATGTAATGAAATTTTGTCTTTTAAAAACGAATGCAATGTTTGTAAAATGTATCATATAGAGGTCAAGTACCTCGCGATGTAACCAAATGTAATGTATTTGTCCAGATGGATTAGGACGGGTCATTAAAGGTGGTATCAGAGCGGTGGTCTTAGTGAACCAGGTCTTGCATTAGTGTGTCTAACTAGTAGTTGTTAGGATGCATTAATGAGTCTGGACTTCGACCGTGTCTGCATGTCAAAAGTTTTACTTATCATTTCTAGTCGAAAATCATCTGCTTATCATCCTTAAAGTCTAGACACGTCTTACTGCCTCTATTGCATAGATAGTGTATAGATAAATTCATATCTTAGCGTATCTGTTATTGTTACCTTTGCCCGACAACTTCCGTAGATTCCTCCGTAACTTATGGGATTTTAGTATTATATATGCATATGTAAATTATGTATTGCAGGGTACTAATCTACATCTTATAATCTATTTCTTATTGAAAATCCTTCATCTGATCGTACGAGATGAATCCCTCAACCAGTTCGAGTCCCTCGAATTCCGATAAGCTATTCCGATAGTTATTCCGATCGCTATTTCGATATGGATATTCACCTAAGTTCCTAAAGCAGTGTAACCGGAATGGATCAACCAATTATCCATCACCTATTTTTAATGAAATGGGGATGGGTTCATAGTCGACTAAACCAATGAAGACAAGAGGAAAACGATCCTTTCCACCTACCGATTTTCCCTCTTGGCGAAAAACCTGAAGCACTTACTGGCGAACCTGTTCGAAACACCATACTTTCTCTCATTTCCAGAGTATCTCGCCACAACTATATAATAACTCAGATTCTAAACCTTATTCATCCACTCGTTCCGACCGAAAATCTTCCCGGAATAATAGAAGAAGTCAACGAACTTCGCGCTCGAGTAATCAATTTGGAAAACGTGGCGCAAAACCTACCAGCTTCAGCAACAGCACCGGCAACATCAGTACCACCAACAACCCAAGTTTCAACATCACATGCCTCAACATCTTATTCTGTACCTCAAGTATAATCATCGTTCTACGTATCGTTCTACATCAATTATCTTCGTTCTTCATGGCGATTAAGTAATCTCTAATGTTTTAGAGATTATGTATTCTAGTTCTAACGATAAATCAAATGAGATTAATATCATATTAACTCATTAAATCTATGATTACATCTGAAGAAAATATATATGTATATATGTTTTCATAAAGATTGTAATTAAAAATTCTTTTGTATAAAATGTTAATGGTGAAAATATTTTAACGGGTAGGTAATACCCGAGGAATATTTAGATTTCACATTAATAAGTTACACGGTACATTCTTCCAATCTGATTCAACAGTCATTTACTATCCTACATACATCCACTGATGTATGTATCCGTTTATCGTAGAATAACCATTTTCACTCAATTTCATATTCAGATTTTTACCTATCAGAATCCAACAAGTGGCATAATGAAGAAAACATTGGACAAAATAAAATTTGTTAGAAACAAACAAATTAACTATGAGAAATTTTGTTAAGAATCCACGCTAACTATTCCTAGCTAACTGTTCCTAGCTAACTGTTGATTCCTTATTACATTTATTTATCACAATTTATTTATCGCAATTTTAAATTCTCGCAATTTTATTTATCGTCATTTAATTTCTATATTTATTTTACTCACTTTAAATATCGGGACACGTATACAAGGTTTTGACATATCATATCGACGCATCTATATATATTATTTGGAATTACCATAGACACTCTATATGTAGTAATGTTCGAGTTAGCTATACAGGGTTGAGGTTGATTCTACAATAATATATATACTTTAAGTTGTGATCGAGTCTGAGACATGTATACAATGGGTCACGATACGTATTAATTAATTCGGATATTATATATTAAACTATATATGAATTATTGAATTGCTAACTGTGGACTATCAACTGTGGACTATTAACATTGGACGATTAAAATGAATTAAAATATTGATTATAACACATGAAATTAAACATTTCTTCAAGTTTGCCACTTGATTTCATCTTAAACCTCATTTGTATCTTGACGATTACAATCTGCGTTCAAACCTTTCATGATTCTTGAAAACACCTCAATCGAGATAATGAACCAACTGTATCTCATCTACAGAAGGAAAGATTTATTTATATAGTTATGCACCTGAAAAACTCTTGGAAACTGAGTAAACAATTAACACGTAGCTGTGCTAATTCCTTTAGTGTTATTATTACCCAAAATAACTTTGCAATTCCTTTTCGAAGTAGCAAATTTTGTCACAGCTCCACCAAGATAATTTTGACTTTTCATCTGGAGTAACCTTATTATAACCCTATCATATACTCATCCGCATCTTGTAACGAGAATTTCCATACCAAGTACCGGGAAATCAGCAATCAGTATTTTGAATTTCGCAGCATTCTACATCAATAGTTATATGTATACATATAACATTTATCTCTTAGAATTATGAACTCCTATTCTAAAATTCTGAACAGCACTCTAGTCTACAAATCAGTTCTTTGAATTTTGAGAAAGCTGATAAAGCAGCGAAAACTGTTGATGACTTTAACAGTCAAAAGTATGAGGATAAAGAATAGAGTGTTGGAAACGCTCAATAGAAAATTTAGTACCGAAAAGCGAGTTATGCGAAACCATGAAGGAGACTCTGAACAAATCACAAGGACTAAAATTGTACATAAAGAATCCTAATGATTTTGTTTCTGATGAAATCTTTAACGAATACCCTGCTCCTTAAATCGCTCTAAATCATCGTGAATGAATTTCTTCATCACAATTTGATTCTAAAATTCTAAGATATCATCGTATCTTTCATTATAAATATCCTCGATAACTATGAAGATATTTTCATAACTATTTTTATCTGAAATCATTTATCTCTTCGCGCTATCAGTGTTACATTAGAAAGAAAACTGTTTCAGTTTCTAAATTCTGAAAAATTCAAATTTAAAATATGAGTGTTTTTGAAGAAGTGTTGGGAACTGAATCATGAGTTAGTATAATATAATGACACTTGATCAACTTGATTATATTACAGTAAGTCATGCTGAGTTTCTAATGGAACGTGATGATTCACAGATTATAACGTCATCATGTGCCATGTTACATGACTCTTACATTCTATCTAATCTATAAACACATCAAGAACATATTTTCTTGATAGTCCTATCTTTTCCCTTGAATTCTGGTAATTTGACAAGTCAGATTGTGCTATTACCGTTTCTTTCTTAGAATATTAGTCATGTTCATTCGAAACTTCATACCTACTAATTCTGGACCATTACTCGCTTTACTAGAGGTCGAGAAGAGAATAAAAAGGCAAAGAGCTCCAAAATATAAGAGAAAATATAAATCCCAATAACAATACAGAGGTTACAAATCGTGAATATTAATACGAATAGAAATATAAAGACAAGGTAGAATTAAGAATAGTATCACCCCAAGGTAATAGTAGAAGTAAACAGATTCTTCTAGTGGAAGATTGAAAAGAAGGATGACCGAAATGATAATTAGGAAAATATCAAGGGATTAGAACTGGATTAAGCATTTTCATAATCTTTTGGATGTATGAACTAAGAAAGAAAGTATAAGAATGGTGAGAATAATGGAACGGAAGAGTTTAATTTATAATGGAAACATCAGACAGAGTAATCGAGGCAGATCACCGTATTTAATTATAGAGATCTTAATTTCCTTACTCGCTGAAGAATCAAATCTTATAGATTTCGAAGATTTTCTTTTAATTCCTTGAATTCCGGAAATCCACCGTGACTACATCAAAAGTTAAATCTCTATCTCAATCTTTTGTGACAACTTCACTCGTACGCTTCATATAATCGAATCGTTTTATCTATATTACTCAATATTGATAAAATTCTATTTATCAACTAATATTCGTCATAAAAACATTCTTATTGTTAGCTATGATGATCCCACTCAAATTTCGGGACGAAATTTCTTTAACGGGTAGGTACTGTGACGATCCGGAAATTTTCAACCAAATTTAAACTTAATCTTTATATGGTTTCGACATGATAAGCAAAGTCTATTAAATTGAATTTCAAAAATTTTGAACTAATTTATGAAATCATTTGACCTTCGACTGCTCTCGACGATTCACGAACAATTAATTGTAAATAGATATGTGTGTATGTATATATAAATAATAATTCGAAATATAATTTGAAGTATTATATGTTGTTGTTATAAAAAAATTAATAAAAATAAAAATAGGATATTATAATAATTATTATTTAAAATATATCTCTATATATAAATAAAGTATATTAAAAATAAATATTAAATGATTTTAATACTAATTTGTTGTTTCGATTGATATTAAGCAAGTTAAATTCAAATTTATGTGATTTTAAAATAAACGGTGATCCGAAAATGAGTTCTATAAATTTTAAGCTTACTAATAATGTATTTAGGATCTAGTTATTAAATTTTAACACTTTTTATATTTTACCCAGAATTGAGAGGGACAGTTGATGTAATTATTATTAAAATTATTATTACTATTATCATTATCATTCTTATTAAAAATATCATTATTATTAAGGATTATCAAGATTTTTATCAAGTTATCATTATTACTAAAATTATCATTAAGATTATTATTATTATTATCAATATTATTATTATTATTATTATTATTATTATTATTATTATTATTATTATTATTATTATTATTATTATTATTATTATTATTATTATTATTATTATTATTATTAATATTTTCGTATTAACAATATTATTATTACAATTAATATTTCCTATATAAAAGTATCTTTATTACAAGTACTATAATATTACATATAATTATATATATTAAAAATTATTTATATAAGAATTTACATATAAGAAATCATTGATTTTTAATATAATATTAATTATATATAAACCTATAAAAATATTATTTATTCAATATTTAAGATATAAAACTTAAGATATAATATATAAATTTGTTCATATAAAAATATATGTGTTAATATATATATTAATGATATAGGCTCGTGAATCCGATGTAGTGACCCGAACTTTTCCAAGTTTATATATATATTAAATAAAATTGTTATTTACATGATTAAGTGTTTCCAACATGTTAAGCAAACAAACTTGTTAAGACTTGATTAATTGAAATAGGTTTCATATAGACAATTGACCACCCAAGTTGACCGGTGATTCACGAACGTTAAAACTTGTAAAAACTATACGATGACATATATATGGTTATATATATAGTTAACATGATTTTATTATAAGTATGTATCTCATTAGGTATTTTAACATTGAGTTAAATACATAAAAATGAGACTATTAATTTAAGAAACTCGAAAACGATATATATAACGATTATCGTTATAACAACGTCTTACTAGGTACATATGAATCATATTAAGATATTGATACACTTGGTTAATTATGTTAAATGATAAGTAAATATATTATTAAGTGTATTAACAATGAAATACATATGTAAAAATAAGACTACTAACTTAATGATTTCGAAACGAGACATATATGTAACGATTATCGTTGTAACGACATTTAACTGTATATATATCATACTAAGATATATTATATATCATAATATCATGATAATATAACAATTTAATATCTCATTTGTTATAATAAACAATGGGTTAACAACATTCAACAAGATCGTTAACCTAAAGGTTTCAAAACAACATTTACATGTAACGACTAACGATGACTTAACGACTCAGTTAAAATGTATATACATGTAGTGTTTTAATATGTATTCATACACTTTTGAAAGACTTCAAGACACTTATCAAAATACTTCTACTTAACAAAAAAGCTTACAATTACATCCTCGTTCAGTTTCATCAACAATTCTACTCGTATGCACCTGTATTCGTACTCGTACAATACACAGCTTTTAGATGTATGTACTATTTGTATATACACTCCAATGATCAGCTCTTAGCAGCCCATGTGAGTCACCTAATACATGTGGGAACCATCATTTGGCAACTAGCATGAAATATCTCATAAAATTACAAAAATATGAGTAATCATTCATGACTTATTTACATGAAAACAAAACTACATATCCTTTATATCTAATCCATACACCAACGACCAAAAACACCAACAAACACTTTCATTCTTCAATTTTATTCATCTAATTGATCTCTCTCAAGTTCTATCTTCAAGTGCTAAGTGTTCTTCATAAATTCCAAAAGTTCTAGTTTCATAAAATCAAGAATACTTCCAAGATTGCAAGTTTACTTCCAAGTTTTCTAAATCCATTCCAAGTAATCATCCAAGATCAAGAAAGCTTTGTTACTTACAGTAGGTTATCTTTCTAATACAAGGTAATAATCATATTCAAACTTTAATTCAATTTCTATAACTATAACAATCTTATTTCGAGTGGAAATCTTACTTGAAATTGTTTTCGTGTCATGATTCTGCTTCAAGAACTTTCAAGCCATCCAAGGATCCTTTGAAGCTAGATCTATTTTTCTCATTTCCAGTAGGTTTATCCAAGGAACTTGAGGTAGTAATGATGTTCATAACATCATTCGATTCATACATATAAAGCTATCTTATTCGAAGGTTTAAACTTGTAATCACTAGAACATAGTTTAGTTAATTATAAACTTGTTCGCAAATAAAAGTTAATCCTTCTAACTTGACTTTTAAAATCAACTAAACACATGTTCTATATCTATATGATATGCTAACTTAATGATTTAAAACCTGGAAACACGAAAAACACCGTAAAACCGGATTTACGCAGTCGTAGTAACACCGCGGGCTGTTTTGGGTTAGTTAATTAAAAACTATGATAAACTTTGATTTAAAAGTTGTTATTCTGGGAAAATGATTTTTATTATGAACATGAAACTATATCCAAAAATTATGGTTAAACTCAAAGTGGAAGTATGTTTTCTAAAATGGTCATCTAGACGTCGTTCTTTCGACTGAAATGACTACCTTTACAAAAATGACTTGTAACTTATTTTTTCGACTATAAACCTATACTTTTTCTGTTTAGATTCATAAAATAGAGTTCAATATAAAACCATAGCAATTTGATTCACTCAAAACGGATTTAAAATGAAGAAGTTATGGATAAAACAAGATTGGATAATTTTTCTCATTTTAGCTACGTGAAAATTGGTAACAAATCTATTCCAACCATAACTTAATCAACTTGTATTGTATATTATGTAATCTTGAGATACCATAGACACGTATACAATGTTTCGACCTATCATGTCGACACATTTATATATATTTCGGAACAACCATAGACACTCTATATGTGAATGTTGGAGTTAGCTATACAGGGTTGAGGTTGATTTCAAAATATATATAGTTTGAGTTGTGATCAATACTGAGATACGTATACACTGGGTCGTGGATTGATTCAAGATAATATTTATCGATTTATTTCTGTACATCTAACTGTGGACAACTAGTTGTAGGTTACTAACGAGGACAGCTGACTTAATAAACTTAAAACATCAAAATATATTAAAAGTGTTGTAAATATATTTTGAACATACTTTGATAGATATGTATATATTGTTATAGGTTTGTGAATCAACCAGTGGCCAAGTCTTACTTCCCGACGAAGTAAAAATCTGTGAAAGTGAGTTATAGTCCCACTTTTAAAATCTAATATTTTTGGGATAAGAATACATGCAGGTTTTATAAATGATTTACAAAATAGGCACAAGTACGTGAAACTACATTCTATGGTTGAATTATCGAAATCGAATATGCCCCTTTTTATTAAGTCTGGTAATCTAAGAATTAGGGAACAGACACCCTAATTGACGCGAATCCTAAAGATAGATCTATTGGGTCTTACAAACCCCATCCAATGTACCGGATGCTTTAGTACTTCGAAATTTATATAATATCCGAAGGGTGTCCCGGAATGATGGGGATATTCTTATATATGCATCTTGTTAATGTCGGTTACCAGGTGTTCACCATATGAATAATTTTTATCTCTATGTATGGGATGTGTATTGAAATATGAAATCTTGTGGTCTATTGTTACGATTTGATATATATAGGTTAAACCTATAGCTCACCAACATTTTTGTTGACGTTTAAAGCATGTTTATTCTCAGGTGAATACTAAGAGCTTCCGCTGTTGCATACTAAAATAAGGACAAGATTTGAAGTCCATGTTTGTATGATATTGTGTAAAAACTGCATTCAAGAAACTGATTTCGATGTAACATATTTGTATTGTAAACCATTATGTAATGGTCGTGTGTAAACAGGATATTTTAGATTATCATTTAATCTACGTAAAGCTTTTTAAACCTTTATTTATGAAATAAAGGTTATGGTTTGTTTTAAAAATGAATGCAGTCTTTGAAAAACGTCTCATATAGAGGTCAAAACCTCGCAACGAAATCAATTAATATGGAACGTTTTTAATCAATAAGAACGGGACATTTCAGTTGGTATGAGAGCGTTGGTCTTAGAGAACCAGAAAATTTGCATTAGTGTGTCTTATCGAGTTTGTTAGGATGCATTAGTGAGTCTGGACTTCGACCGTGTTTTCTTTAAAAATGATTGCTTAACATTTTTGTTGGAAACTATATATTATTAACATGTATATATTATGTGATATATTAATCTCTTAACATGTTTGATATTATGTGATAGATGTCTACCTCTAGCACAAATTCCATTGACTCACCTAATAATAACGAAGAGTCGAATATATATTGGACTGATTCACAAGTTCCCGAAGAGGAACCGGAAGAAGAATCAGAACCGGAAGAGGAGGAACCGGAGGAGGAAATAGAACCGGTGGGGAAAATAATAAAACGGTTAAGTAAAAGAAAATCCTTAACCAACCGACCAAGGTTAATTATGGTCAATGGTGTTTCCGCCAAGGAAGCAAAATATTGGGAGGATTACTAATTCTCCGATGAATCGGATTCCGACGAGAATTCCGATGATGTTACAGAAATTACCCCTACTGAATTTAAAAAAGCAAAAGAAAATAATAAGGGAAAGGGCATAAAAATAGAGAAATCTAATTCCAACCCCGATGAACTTTATATGTATCGTCAACCCCCGAAGTCCTTAAGTTGTAACAATGACCCGGGAACCTCTAAACCACCAGGTTTTTCTAAACCGTTGTGGAAAACGACAGCTAGTATTAGGGGAACATCATATATCCCTAGAAACTTGACAAAACGAACCAAAACCGAAGAAGAAGAAATGAGCGAGTCGGAATAAGATAGTTGTATTCGTGTGGTGTAATATATGTAATATAGTGTGCTTATGCTTTATGATATATGTAAAAATTGCTTGTATTAATAAGTATTTTTTTTTTATGAATCTAACTCTTGTCTATTTTACAGTATAAAAACACAAAATGGATAGACAACCCAATATTTTAAGAGACCTACCCGGAGACATGATTGATGAAATCTTGTCTAGAGTCGGTCAGAATTCTTCGGCACAACTATTTACGGCGAAATCAATTTGTAAGACATTCGAAGAACGTTCGAAGAATGTCTTGGTTTATAAGAGACTTTCGTTTGAAAGATGGGGGATATCACATTGGGAAACCAATAAGTTACGATGTGTTTACTTTGACGCATATATTGCGGGGAACCCAAATGCTATGTTACGCAACGGGTTAAGAAATTATTTTGACTCAATGTATCCGAATATAGGAATTCATGATTTAGAAAAAGCGGCTAACATGCAACATAAAGAAGCATGCTATGCTTACGGGTTAGTAATGTTCGCTTCTCACCAAAGTGAGAAAAAGAACATCGGGCTACAACTATTAAACAAAACGTTCCCACAAGTGACGGAGTCGGTAATTGGGGTAAGAAATGAGGTTTTTAGGTTATTACGAGACTGTTGGTCATTACGTAACCCTCGTCCCTTTGACGACGTTACAACACGCTGTCTTATCAACGGCCATAACGGTTATGTTCCACAAGACCAAGGATGGGAAGTAGTCCTAGTAAAACCAGAATGCATGACTTGTTTCTGGACGTATGAATTACGTGTCTTTATTGCCTTTGCTGAACGACTTGTGTACTAGCTAGAATTATCTTCACAACTATCTTGTATCAAAGTTATTGTGTGCTATATTTCATGCTTTATGTAAAATAAGCGGTATTGTAAGTTTGTAAAATATTGTATAAAAGTTTGAACGCGAAATATTATTATAATCAGTTTTTCATATAGAATTGTAGTAGTTGAATTGTATATTAGCTACTAAGTATGAACTTAACGGGTAGGTACTACCCGAATTTAAACTTATAAAACGCTAATATGAAGAAAAAGCTTTTATAAATGAGTTCATATTATGCTACGAAATACTATTAACTACTCTTAATATTCTGTATGATTAACTTGTTCCATTTGACTATTTTGAAGGAAATGGCACCGACTACTCGACACACCGTGAATATGAATGAAGAGGAATTCCGTACTTTTCTAGCTTCAAACATAGCCGTAGTACAGGCTGCGCTACATACCAACAATAACCTTGGATCTAGCAGTACAGGAAATCGTGTAGGATGCACCTATAAAGAATTCACTGCCTGCAAACCTTTAGAATTTGATGGAACCGAAGGACCGATCGGATTGAAACGGTGGACCGAGAAGGTCAAATCGGTGTTTGCCATAAGTAAATGCACTGGAGAGGATAAAGTGAAGTATGCTACGCATACCTTCACAGGTTCTGCGTTAACATGGTGGAATACCTATCTAGAGCAAGTGGGACAAGATGATGCGTACGCACTACCGTGGTCAGCATTCAAGCACTTGATGAACGAGAAGTACCGTCCCAGAACCGAGGTCAATAAGCTCAAGACAGAACTTAGAGGGTTACGAACCCAAGGATTTGATATTACCACGTACGAAAGACGATTCACGGAATTGTGCATATTGTGTCCGGGAGCGTTCGAAGATGAGGAAGAGAAGATCGACGCGTTAAGGATTACCGGAAAGAATCCAAGAAGATATAAGTTCACACGGGCCCGCCTCCATACAACAGGCATGTAGAATGGCTCACAAACTAGTGAACCAGATTGAGGAAAGAATTAAAGAACAGACGGCTGAAGAGGGCAATGTGAAGCAAGTCAAAAGAAAGTGGGAGGAAAACAGTGATAAGAATCACCAATACAACAACAACAGCAATTACAATAATAATCGCAACAATTATCCCAACAATCGCAACATCAATCGCAACTACAACAAACGGCCCAACAACAACAACAACAACAACAACAGCAACTACAACAATTGTCCCAACAACAATAACAACCGCAACAACAACAACAATCAGAAGCAGCTATGCCAAAGGTGTGAAAAGTATCACTCGGGGTTCTGCACCAAATTTTGCAACAAGTGTAAAAGAAATGGTCATAGCGCGGCGAAGTGTGAGGTCTACGGACCAGGGGTTAACAGAACGAAATGAACAAATGGTGTCGGAACGAGTAATGGCGGAGCAAGTAGTGTCGGAGCAAGTTATGCCAATGTAGTTTGTTATAAATGTGGAAAATCGGGCCACATTATTAGAAATTGCCCGAACCAGGAGAACACGAATGGACAAGGCCGCGGAAGAGTTTTCAATATTAATGCGGCAGAGGCACAAGAAGACCCGGAGCTTGTTACGGGTATGTTTCTTATTGACAATAAATTTGCTTACATTTTATTTGATTCAGGTGCGGATAGAAGCTATATGAGTAGAGATTTTTGTGCTAAATTAAGTTGTCCATTGACGCCGTTGGATAGTAAATTTTTACTCGAATTAGCAAACGGTAAATTAATTTCAGCAGATAATATATGCCGGAATCGAGAAATTAAACTGGGTAGCAAAATATTTAAGATTGATTTGATACCAGTAGAGTTAGGGAGTTTTGATGTAGTAGTTGGCATGGACTGGCTGAAGAAGGTGAAAGCAGAGATCGTATGTTATAAAAATGCAATTCGCATTGTACGAGAAGAAGTAGAACCCTTAATGGTGTACGGAGAAAAGGGCAACATGAAGCTACATCTTATTAGTAATTTGAAGGCACAAAAACTAATAAGAAAAGGTTGCTATGCTGTTCTAGCACACGTCGAGAAAGTACAAACCGAAGAAAAGAGCATCAATGATCTTCCCGTCGCAAAAGAATTTCCCGATGTATTTCCGAAAGAATTACCGGGACTACCTCCACATCGATCTGTTGAATTTTAAATAGATCTTGTACCAGGAGCTGCACCAATAGCTCGTGCTCCTTATAGACTCGCACCCAGCGAGATGAAAGAACTGCAAAGCCAACTGCAAGAACTATTAAAACGTGGTTTCATTCGACCAAGCACATCACCATGGGGAGCTCCTGTTTTGTTTGTCAAGAAGAAGGATGGTACATTTAGGTTGTGTATTGACTACAGAGAGTTGAACAAACTTACCATCAAAAACCGTTATCCACTGCCGAGAATTGACGACTTATTTGATCAACTACAAGGCTCGTCGGTTTATTCGAAGATCGATTTACGTTCTGGATATCATCAAATGCGAGTAAAGGAGGATGATATTCCAAAAACTGCTTTTAAGACGCGTTATGGTCATTACGAGTTTATGGTTATGCCGTCTGGATTGACTAACGCACCAGCTGTGTTCATGGACCTTATGAACAGAGTGTGTGGGCCATATCTTGACAAGTTCGTCATTATTTTCATCGATGACATACTTATTTACTCAAAGAATGATCAAGAGCACGAAGAACATTTGAGAAAAGTGCTAGAAGTATTGAGGAAAGAAAAACTGTACGCTAAGTTTTCAAAGTGTGCATTTTGGTTGGAAGAAGTTCAATTCCTCGGTCACATAGTGAACAAAAAAGGTATCCAGGTGGACCCGGCAAAGATCAAAATCGTTGAAAAGTGGGAAACCCCAAAAACTCCGAAGCATATACGTCAATTTTTAGGATTGGCTGGTTACTACAGAAGATTCATCCAAGATTTCTCCAAAATAGCAAAAACCTTGACTGCATTAAAGCATAAAGGGAAGAAATTTGAATGGAATGATGAACAAGAGAAGGCGTTTCAATTATTGAAGAAAAAGCTAACTACGGCACCTATATTGTCATTGCCTGAAGGGAATGATGATTTTGTGATTTATTGTGACGCATCAAAGCAAGGTCTCGGTTGTGTATTAATGCAATGGATGAAGGTGATTGCTTATGCGTCTAGACAATTGAAGATTCACGAGCAAAATTATACGACGCATGATTTGGAATTAGGCGCGGTTGTTTTTGCATTAAAGACTTGGAGGCACTACTTATATGGGGTCAAAAGTATTATATATACCGACCACAAAAGTCTTCAACACATATTTAATCAGAAACAACTGAATATGAGGCAGCGTAGGTGGATTGAATTGTTGAATGATTACGACTTTGAGATTCGTTACCACCCGGGGAAGGCAAATGTGGTAGCCGATGCCTTGAGTAGAAAGGACAGAGAACCCATTCGAGTAAAATCTATGAATATAATGATTCACACTAACCTTACTACTCAAATAAAGGAGGCGCAACAAGGAGTTTTAAAAGAGGGAAATTTAAAGGATGAAATACCCAAAGGATCGGAGAAGCATCTTAATATTCGGGAAGATGGAACCCGGTATAGGGCTGAAATAATTTGGGTACCAAAATTTGGAGATATGAGAGAAATGGTACTTAGAGAAGCTCATAAAACCAGATACTCAATGTAGCGACCCGACAAAATCGTCATTGACGGCGCCGTCTACTTAGATCCCGTTACGTGGTCATAAGTCCTTAAGATGACGTTTGACCAAAAATATGTCGCATTCATTTCAAATGTAAAGGACGTTTCAAGTTTACAAAAGTAGTTCAACGACTAGTTACATTACAATGTTTAACGTACAATTGAAACCTATGCGACACAATTTAAAAGCAAGTCAAGGGCTCCAAATATGCATGTATACTCGACATCCAAGCAAGTATCAAAAAGAGTGTGGAAGCATGTATCATATAGCATTCAGGGACCTGAGAAAACATAGAGAATCTGTCAACAAAATCGTTGGTGAAATCATAGGTTTAGTAAATGAGTATGTAAGTAAAATAAGTTGAACCATAAGTTATAGTATAAGTCGATTTTCCGAATCGTTTGAATTCCATAAGTATTGTTGTTTACCGAGCACCCAATTATCAAAGCTTAACCGTATCATTTACCTCAGCATAAAAGTGTTAGAACATACACCGTACCAGAATATATTTCATTAGCTTAACGGTAGTGAACCGTCCGAATGAGGGTTAGTCAAACTGGTATGGATCCACACAACATAGTCTTGCTTACACCATCTGATGTAATTAATGATAATTGAATTGAGGGTTTTCGTTCAAACTCATTCGTATCTTTGTATTCGTATTCGTGTTCGATGTATAAAAGTATGAAAGGTATATATACATATGAAATGTATATAAGTATGTAACGTATATGTTTCTCAGCCCACGATTTAAAAATATAAAAGTTGTTGAAAAAGTGGGACTATGATCTCACCTCGAGTGCACGAGTATAAAAGTACTTCACAAAGTAAACGTGTGCATGAAAGTTGCTTAGCCTTGACCTAAACAAGTAAGTTGTATCAATTTACCGGTTACGACATAAGGTGGGGTGAAATGTGTTCAATTAGTCCTATGGCTCGTTACGACTCGATTATATAGCATGTGAATCAAATTGTCAAGTTTCATGCAAGAATCAAATATAAAATAAGATTAGAGCGATTGCATAAGTGTTTTGTTAAGTTTGACTAAAAGTCAAACTTGGTCAAAGTCAACGAAAAAGTCAATGGGGTCGGGTCGGGTCCCGAACTATTTTCATGAGCTTAGAAATCATATATGAGCATGTTTTCCAAGTTTCATGTTAATCGGGGGTGTGTAGCATAGCAAACATTATTCAAAAATCGACAAAGTTGGACAGACCACTTTGGCGCGCCGCGCGGGTATATGGCGCGCCGCGCCATTACCTGTGCAGAGAATTCTGGTAGTTTTCACACTCAAGCACGAATCCAACTTCAAATACCCATAAATCCTAAACCGTAAACATCCAAAACAAGTATCTTATATCGTTGGAAAGGTATTTTGACAAGGAATACAACTAACTACTTTTCACCAAGCAAAAACATCAATTACAATAACCGAAAACTCGTCAATTGATCAATAAAGGTTTATTTTTAAAATTCAAGTTCATCAAATGCATTTTAAGTTTCGGGAATCCAATTCACACATATGATATGCCGTTTGAAGGTAATGAAACGTGCATTACAACTAAACACTTACTAATAACATTTCATGGCATCCAAAGTATCAAAAGTTCATTTCAAGTTCATCAAACCCTAATCAAGAATCACAAAATCAATAATCATGTTAACGCAAGGTTTTCATATCATCCAACATACCAAAACGAAACTAACGATGCTAGTAACACTTTTAACACAATGGGTTTAACATCTAACAACATTTAATCAATCAAAATCAAAGATTAAACTAACCCATTTCAAGTGTTCATGCTAGTTACACCAAATAACAAGATCGAGCATACAAATTACATACACGACATCACAATGAGCCATAGACACTAACTAACATCATTTCAAGTCAAAAACACGAATTTAGAGAAATCTAGAGTTTTAGAAATGTTACCCAAACGAGATGAAATTGGTACCAAAATGTAGAGGATGAAGAGAGGATCACGAATATGTAATTTGTTTTGATGTTGGCCTCCTAGATCGAATTTAGATGATGATTGAATGAATTGGGTGTTATGGTTGTTCTTGCAACTAGAGAGAAAAGAAGGAGAAAGGAGGTGGAAGGTGGATGGAAATGAATGGATGAGAATGGTGGGTTGACTAGTTGACCTAGTCAACTAGTTTGCCCACTTGACAACTTCGGTCCCTCAAGTTTCAAAGCGAGTGCGTGAATTAACCGAACGAATATTTTAAAAACGCTAAAGTAATCGAGAGATGTTATAATTAAATAACAGAAATATTAAGAACGTTAGTTAACGAAAACTACGAATTTGAATAACGAAAGATATTATTTAAAAAAAAAAGATAGTGTTAAAAATAAATTTTAACGGAAAAACGCGGGATGTTACATTACCTACACCTTAAAAGAAATTTAGTCCCGAAATTTAGTTGGAAGTAATAGTCGATGTCTCTTACTCGAGACCTTACGTTGTCAATGCTATGAATAAGTGAAGATACGTCCATGGGCATTCTCATGAACTTTGACATTCGGGATTTCACGTTGTATTAAGGCTTGATTTTACGATCCACAACTTCAATCGGTTTTCCCACGAAGGGGAGTTTGTCATCGATAGTAAGTTTATCTAGAATGGTAGCACGTTCCTGTTCCATAGGACACGTCTCTACGTTTGTTACATGGAACGTAAGGTAAACGGAAAACTTAATTGAGTCGGAAGTTCTAAACGGTAGGAAACGGTTCCAATACGCCCCAAGATTTCAAAAGGATCAATATTGCGGATATAAATTTCCTCGATTTCCCGAAACGGATTACACCTTTCCAAGGTGTGGTTTTCAATATTACACGGTTACTGACTTTAAATTTGAGAGATTTTCATCTAACATTGGTATAACTCCTTTGGCGACCACGGGCCGTCTTGAGCCCTTCTCGGACTTGAACTATCTCAAAGGTTATTTCTTGAATGATTTCGGATCTGATGATTTGCTTGTCACCTACTTCGGTCCAACGAATAGGAGAACAACATTTGGGGTTATATAAAGTTTCGAAAAGTGCGCGTTAACACGCGAGTGGTAACTACTGTTGTAAGAGGGATCAACTAAAGGCGACAATACAAGTTTGTAACATGTCTTTCCAAGATGTAAATTGTTCGTTTGCTTAGCTCGTCTGTTTGTGGAAGATACGCAGTACTCACGTCTAAACGTGTTCCGAAGGCTTCTTGTAAACAAGATGTGTAACGAGTATTTTTGATCCGGGATAATTGATAATGATACACCGTGTTGGAATATAATTTCTTAAGATATGCTTGGACAAGTTAGTTAGGGTTCGAAAGCGTTTGTTGGAACAGGTTTCTTGTCGGCTACTGAAAAATGTTCGTAAGGGCTAGTCACCCTCGTGGCGAATACTAGTAACACGTGAAGAGTCTCTCTCTCCATTGAGAAATTATATAAAAAGGTTTCCGTATACAGAAGTACGAGCGAAAAGATAGGAGTGAAATGAGAACTTAGAACAGGATGAGTTTACGTCTTGAGGTAGCCACATCGCGCATCTAGTGGTCAAATGTTGAGACAGGGTGGGAAACGAGATAGTACACGTAGTTGTATAGTGCGGAGTTGAGTAGTAATACTAGACGGTAACGGTGAAATAACAGAGTTATGTAATGTGGTACGTGATGACGAGAAGGTTGATTGAATCCATGATTAAGTACTCAAATTCTTCGTGTAGAATGACGAATTTCAGTTTACTTGGTTTCGAGTCGAGAGAGTATGCCTTTCCGGCGTTCAGGTAGAAATATTTCCATTTTTGGTTCCATCTTGTACTATACGAATTTAGCTAGCAAAGTTGGTGTGAATAATCACGGTCAAGGTTCGGGAATGGAGAGGTTTAAATTTCTCTTAGTGAGTTAACGAGGTTAAAGATCGTACAACGCGAGAAGAAGTCGGAAATGAATCTTCGGTAATAACCAGCGAGATCTAAGATTTTACGAATACAAGTCAGAGTTGTGAGGGTTTCCCGATTACGTGTGGCTTCGATTGCGAGATTTATTGTAATACCCTGACCACTAACAACATGGTCTAGAAATTGGACTTTGTTTAACCAAAGTTCACACTTGGAGATTTTGGTATAGAGTTGCTCTTTCCTCAAGAGTTCAAGCGTAAGACAAAGATGTTGTTCGTTTTCTTCTTTGCTTGAATTGAATAGGTTAAAACATCACCTATGAATATGATGACGGATCTGTCTAGATAAGTTTGCATACGTGGTTCCGGAGGTCTATGAATACGGGCGGAGCTTTAGATAAACTGAACGGCACTAAAAGAAATTTATAACTATCGTAGCGAGTTCGGAAAGTGGTTTAGGAGACATCTTCTCCCTTAACCCTCAATTGATGATAACCAGAATGAAGGTCGATTTTAGAATATACGCGAGATCCGTGTAACGGTTCAAGAGGTTGTTGATACGGGGAAGAGGATATCGGTTCTTAAACGGAAATTATTTAGTTCACTAAAATCACATATATGTGGGGAAAACATTCCCTTCCTAACGTATAGGTTTTGGGCTCCCTAGTTCTATAGATGTCAAATCAAAGTTCAAATTACCTACCCAATAAGTTTGACGTACACTCTCCGATAAATTTGTCGGTACGCAATAGTTTTCCGTTGGTCACTTGAATGGCATAGGTAGTGACTAGGGGATATGGTGGTGTGCAAAGAGTACGAGTCAAGGCCTTGGTTATAAAACGTCTAACGGTACCCGAATTGAATAAACATGAAATATAAGGGTTGTTGAGAAGGAACGTACCCGTGACTAGTTGTCATCTCGGGCTTCCTCGGTGTTAATGTTGAAAGCTCGGTCGCGTGTATTAGGGTTTGTCTTCTTCTCCGGGCACGCATTCTTAAAATGACCCGGTTGGCCACATTCGAAACAAACGCCCGTCCGGTGTGCATTGGGCGCCTTTTGGGCGACGGGGGCGACACTCCTACAATCGTTGGCCGTATGACCACTTCCTTGGCACCGGTGGCAAGTTAACTTACCACATTCACCATAATGACGGTTGCGGCATTTGTTGCAAAATGGTTTGCTACATTCGCCATAATGATGTTTGTGGCACTTGTTGCAAGATGGTAGACTTCCGGCATAGCCTTTCTTGTCGTTGGAGGTGAAAGGCTTCTTGGCGGGGTTGTTGTTGTAGTTGCTCAATTCGGGGGCTTCCCATTTTCTTTTGTTGCCACCCGACTTATCCTCGGCTTTATATGCCGACACCTCAATTTCGTCCACCGTTTCGATCAATTGGCGGGCCATATTCAAAGCCTCTTGGTGATTAGCGGGTTTAGATGACATTACTCCTTGTTTGATGCTCTTAGGAAGACCATCCATGTAAAGCTCAACCCTTAGAGACTCGGTACTCACGAGATTTGGGCACATCAAGGCTAGCTCAGAAAATCGTTGATTATAGGCCTTTAGGTCATTCCCGACCGCTTTTAAAGTTCTTAGCTCGTGTTCAAGCTTGCGGGTCTCTTCACGCGGGAAGTATTCGGTGATCATCTTTCCTCTTAAGTCGACCCAAGAGAGAGCGTGGGCTTCGTGGATACCCACCGATTATACATACGTATTCCACCATGTGAGAGCGATACCGGCGAAGGTGTGAGTGGAAAATCTGACCTTGTCTTGGTCCCGACAACCGCTTATGCTAAAGACGGCTTCCGTTTGCTCAAACCATTGGGTGAGCACGACCAGTCCCCCGGTTCCATCAAAAGTGTGAGGTTTGCACCCGATGAAGTTCTTATAGGAGCACCCTTCGTTTGAATTACCGGCTCCATTGTTGTTGTTGTTGTGATTGTTGTTATTGTTATTGTTGTTGGAAGAGTGACCGGCCATGGCCGCATCCACGGCGGTGGCTATCATTCGTTGTAGAGCTTGTTCGGGAGTTTCGGGAGGAGCGCGTCGACGAGCCATTGTTCCTTCAAGACACAAGGATATCGTTGGTTAGTATTCTCAATAATACCAACCGTGATATGGAATAAGGATAAAGAGAAAATTTCCTTAACCCGCCTTAAATTCTTTATGTCATAATGTCGGAACGTCCATGTGAACCACCGTAATATAATCCCGGAAATTATATTACCCTGATTCACATGTGCATTTAACATTACTTCATAAAGTCAAGGTGGCGTGTCAATCAAATTTAACAACGTGATATCAAGATCGAATAAGAGTTAGATATGATAGGAGAGTTCGAGTATAATGCACAAATAGTCAAGTAGTTCCTACTTCAGTCTATATGCCGGTTGTAGTCTAGATTCACTAATGTACCCTATGACTCGGGGTCGACACCAATGAACTCTAAATCCCTACAACCAATGCTCTGATACCATCTGTAGCGACCCGACAAAATCGTCATTGACGGCGCCGTCTACTTAGGTCCCTTTACGTGGTCATAAGTCCTTAAGATGACGTTTGACCAAAAATATGTCGCATTCATTTCAAATGTAAAGGACGTTTCAAGTTTACAAAAGTAGTTCAATGACTAGTTACATTACAATGTTTAACGTACAATTGAAACCTATGCGACACAATTTAAAAGCAAGTCAAGGGCTCCAAATATGCATGTATACTCGACATCCAAGCAAGTATCAAAAAGAGTGTGGAAGCATGTATCATATAGCATTCAGGGACCTGAGAAAACATAGAGAATCTGTCAACGAAAACGTTGGTGAAATCATAGGTTTAGTAAATGAGTATGTAAGTAAAATAAGTTGAACCACAAGTTATAGTATAAGTCGATTTTCCGAATCGTTTGAATTCCATAAGTATTGTTGTTTACCGAGCACCCAATTATCAAAGCTTAACCGTATCATTTACCTCAGCATAAAAGTGTTAGAACATACACCGTACCAGAATATATTTCATTAGCTTAACGGTAGCGAACCGTCCGAATGAGAGTTAGTCAAACCCATATGGATCCACACAACATAGTCTCGCTTACACCATCTGATGTAATTAATGATAATTGAATTGAGGGTTTTCGTTCAAACTCGTCCGTATCTTTGTATTCGTATTCGTGTTCGATGTATAAAAGTATGAAAGGTATATATACATATGAAATGTATATAAGTATGTAACGTATATGTTTCTCAGCCCACGATTTAAAAATATAAAAGTTGTTGAAAAAGTGGGACTATGATCTAACCTCGAGTGCACGAGTATAAAAGTACTTCACAAAGTAAACGTGTGCATGAAAGTTGCTTAGCCTTGACCTAAACAAGTAAGTTGTATCAATTTACCGGTTACGACACAAGGTGGGGTGAAATGTGTTCAATTAGTCCTATGGCTCGTTACGACTTGATTATATAGCATGTGAATCAAATTGTCAAGTTTCATGCAAGAATCAAATATAAAATAAGATTAGAGCGATTGCATAAGTGTTTTGTTAAGTTTGACTAAAAGTCAAACTTGGTCAAAGTCAACGAAAAAGTCAATGGGGTCGGGTCGGGTCCCGAACTATTTTCATGAGCTTAGAAATCATATATGAGCATGTTGTCCAAGTTTCATGTTGATCGGGGGTGTGTAGCATAGCAAACATTATTCAAAAATCGACAAAGTTGGATAGACCACTTTGGCGCGCCGCGCGGGTATATGGCACGCCGCGCCATTACCTGTGCAGAGAATCCTGGCAGTTTTCACACTCAAGCACGAATCCAACTTCAAATACCCATAAATCCTAAACCGTAAACATCCAAAACAAGTATCTTATATCGTTGGAAAGGTGTTTTGACAAGGAATACAACTAACTACTTTTCACCAAGCAAAAACATCAATTACAATAACCGAAAACTCGTCAATTGATCAATAAAGGTTTATTTTCAAAATTCAAGTTCATCAAATGCATTTTAAGTTTCGGGAATCCAATTCACACATATGATATGCTGTTTGAAGGTAATAAAACGTGCATTACAACTAAACACTTACTAACAACATTTTATGGCATCCAAAGTATCAAAAGTTCATTTCAAGTTCATCAAACCCTAATCAAGAATCACAAAATCAATAATCATGTTAACGCAAGGTTTTCATATCATCCAACATACCAAAACGAAACTAACGATGCTAGTAACACTTTTAACACAATGGGTTTAACATCTAACAACATTTAATCAATCAAAATCAAAGATTAAACTAACCCATTTCAAGTGTTCATGCTAGTTACACCAAATAACAAGATCGAGCATACAAATTACATACACGACATCACAATGAGCCATAGACACTAACTAACATCATTTCAAGTCAAAAACACGAATTTAGAGAAATCTAGAGTTTTAGAAATGTTACCCAAACGAGATGAAATTGGTACCAAAATGTAGAGGATGAAGAGAGGATCACGAATATGTAATTTGTTTTGATGTTGGCCTCCTAGATCGAATTTAGATGATGATTGAATGAATTGGGTGTTATGGTTGTTCTTGCAACTAGAGAGAAAAGAAGGAGAAAGGAGGTGGAAGGTGGATGGAAATGAATGGATGAGAATGGTGGGTTGACTAGTTGACCTAGTCAACTAGTTTGCCCACTTGACAACTTCGGTCCCTCAAGTTTCAAAGCGGGTGCGTGAATTAACCGAACGAATATTTTAAAAACGCTAAAGTAACCGAGAGATGTTATAATTAAATAACAGAAATATTAAGAACGTTAGTTAACAAAAACTACGAATTTGAATAACGAAAGATATTATTTAAAAAAAAAGATAGTGTTAAAAATAAATTTTAACTGAAAAACGCGGGATGTTACACTCAATACATCCTGGAACGGGGAAGATGTACAAGGATCTTAAGAAATATTTTTGGTGGCCAGGTATGAAAGCCGATATTGCTAAATACGCAGGAGAATGTTTGACGTGTTCTAAGGTCAAAGCTGAGCATCAGAAACCATCAGGTCTACTTCAACAACCCGAAATCCCGGAATGGAAATGGGAAAATATTACCATGGATTTCATCACTAAATTGCCAAGGACTGCAAGTGGTTTTGATACTATTTGGGTAATAGTTGATCGTCTCACCAAGTCAGCACACTTCCTACCAATAAGAGAAGATGACAAGATGGAGAAGTTAGCACGACTGTATTTGAAGGAAGTCGTCTCCAGACATGGAATACCAATCTCTATTATCTCTGATAGGGATGGCAGATTTATTTCAAGATTCTGGCAGACATTACAGCAAGCATTGGGAACTCGTCTAGACATGAGTACTGCCTATCATCCACAAACTGATGGGCAGAGCGAAAGGACGATACAAACGCTTGAAGACATGCTACGAGCTTGTGTTATTGATTTCGGAAACAGTTGGGATCGACATCTACCGTTAGCAGAATTTTCCTACAACAACAGCTACCATTCAAGCATTTAGATGGCGCCGTTTGAAGCACTTTATGGTAGAAAGTGCAGGTCTCCGATTTGTTGGAGTGAAGTGGGGGATAGACAGATTACGGGTCCGGAGATAATACAAGAAACTACAGAGAAGATCATCCAAATTCAACAACGGTTGAAAACCGCCCAAAGTCGACAAAAGAGCTACGCTGACATTAAAAGAAAAGATATAGAATTTGAAATTGGAGAGATGGTCATGCTTAAAGTTACACCTTGGAAAGACGTTGTTCGATTTGGTAAACGAGGGAAATTAAATCCAAGGTATATTGGACCATTCAAGATTATTGATCGTGTCAGACCAGTAGCTTACCGACTTGAGTTACCTCAACAACTCGCGGCTGTACATAACACTTTCCATGTCTCGAATTTGAAGAAATGTTTTGCTAAAGAAGATCTCACTATTCCGTTAGATGAAATCCAAATCAACGAAAAACTTCAATTTATCGAAGAACCCGTCGAAATAATGGATCGTGAGGTTAAAAGACTTAAGCAAAATAAGATACCAATTGTTAAGGTTCGATGGAATGCTCGTAGAGGACCCGAGTTCAACTGGGAACGAGAAGATCAGATGAAGAAGAAATACCCGCATTTATTTCCAGAAGATACGTCAACACCTCCAACTGCTTAAAATTTCGGGACGAAATTTATTTAACGGGTAGGTACTGTAATGACCCGAACTTTTCCATGTTTATATATATTAAATAAAATTGTTATTTACATGATTAAGTGTTTCCAACACGTTAAGCAATCAAACTTGTTAAGACTTGATTAATTGAAATAGGTTTCATATAGACAATTGACCACCCAAGTTGACCGGTGATTCACGAACGTTAAAACTTGTAAAAAATATATGATGACATATATATGGTTATATATATAGTTAACATGATTTTATTATAAGTATGTATCTCATTAGGTATTTTAACAATGAGTTAAATACATAAAAATGAGACTATTAATTTAAGAAACTCGAAAACGATATATATAACGATTATCGTTATAACAACGTCTTACTAGGTACATATGAATCACATTAAGATATTGATACACTTGGTTAATTATGTTAAATGATAAGTAAATATATTATTAAGTGTATTAACAATGAAATACATATGTAAAAATAAAACTACTAACTTAATGATTTCGAAACGAGACATATATGTAACGATTATCGTTGTAACGACATTTAACTGTATATATATCATACTAAGATATATTATATATCATAATATCATGATAATATAACAATTTAACATCTCATTTGTTATAATAAACAATGGGTTAACAACATTCAACAAGATCGTTAACCTAAAGGTTTCAAAACAACATTTACATGTAACGACTAACGATGACTTAACGACTCAGTTAAAATGTATATACATGTAGTGTTTTAATATGTATTCATACACTTTTGAAAGACTTCAAGACACTTATCAAAATACTTCTACTTAACAAAAATGCTTACAATTACATCCTCGTTCAGTTTCATCAACAATTCTACTCGTATGCACCCGTATTCGTACTCGTACAATACACAACTTTTAGATGTATGTACTCTTGGTATATACACTCCAATGATCAGCTCTTAGCAGCCCATGTGAGTCACCTAACACATGTGGGAACCATTATTTGGCAACTAGCATGAAATATCTCATAAAATTACAAAAATATGAGTAATCATTCATGACTTATTTACATGAAAACAAAACTACATATCCTTTATATCTAATCTATACACCAACGACCAAAAACACCTACAAACACTTTCATTCTTCAATTTTCTTCATCTAATTGATCTCTCTCAAGTTCTATCTTCAAGTTCTAAGTGTTCTTCATAAATTCCAAAAGTTCTAGTTTCATAAAATCAAGAATACTTCCAAGATTGCAAGTTTACTTCCAAGTTTTCTAAATCCATTCCAAGTAATCATCCAAGATCAAGAAAGCTTTGTTACTTACAGTAGGTTATCTTTCTAATACAAGGTAATAATCATATTCAAACTTTAATTCAATTTCTATAACTATAACAATCTTATTTTGAGTGGAAATCTTACTTGAAATTGTTTTCGTGTCATGATTCTGCTTCAAGAACTTTCAAGCCATCCAAGGATCCTTTGAAGCTAGATCTATTTTTCTCATTTCTAGTAGGTTTATCCAAGGAACTTGAGGTAGTAATGATGTTCATAACATCATTCGATTCATACATATAAAGTTATCTTATTCGACGGTTTAAACTTGTAATCACTAGAACATAGTTTAGTTAATTCTAAACTTGTTCGCAAATAAAAGTTAATCCTTCTAACTTGACTTTTAAAATCAACTAAACACATGTTCTATATCTATATGATATACTAACTTAATGATTTATAACCTGGAAATACGAAAAACACCGTAAAACCGGATTTACGCCGTCGTAGTAACACCGCGGGCTGTTTTGGGTTAGTTAATTAAAAACTATGATAAACTTTGATTTAAAAGTTGTTATTCTGGGAAAATGATTTTTATTATGAACATGAAAGTATATCCAAAAATTATGGTTAAACTCAAAGTGGAAGTATGTTTTCTAAAATGATCATCTAGACGTCGTTCTTTCGACTGAAATGACTACCTTTACAAAAACGACTTGTAACTTATTTTTCCGACTATAAGCCTATACTTTTTCTGTTTAGATTCATAAAATAGAGTTTAATATGAAACCATAGCAATTTGATTCACTCAAAACGGATTTAACATGAAGAAGTTATGGGTAAAACAAGATTGGATAATTTTTCTCATTTTAGCTACGTGAAAATTGGTAACAAATCTATTCCAACCATAACTTAATCAACTTGTATTGTATATTATGTAATCTTGAGATACCATAGACATGTATACAATGTTTCGACCTATCATGTCGACACATCTATATATATTTCGGAACAACCATAGACACTCTATATGTGAATGTTGGAGTTAGCTATACAGGGTTGAGGTTGATTCCAAAATATATATAGTTTGAGTTGTGATCAATACTGAGATACGTATACACTGGGTCGTGGATTGATTCAAGATAATATTTATCGATTTATTTCTGTACATCTAACTGTGGACAACTAGTTGTAGGTTACTAACGAGGACAGCTGACTTAATAAACTTAAAACATCAAAATATATTAAAAGTGTTGTAAATATATTTTGAACATACTTTGATATATATGTATATATTGTTATAGGTTTGTGAATCAACCAGTGGCCAAGTCTTACTTCCCGACGAAGTAAAAATCTGTGAAAGTGAGTTATAGTCCCACTTTTAAAATCTAATATTTTTGGGATGAGAATACATGCAGGTTTTATAAATGATTTACAAAATAGGCACAAGTACGTGAAACTACATTCTATGATTGAATTATCGAAATCAAATATGCCCCTTTTTATTAAGTCTGGTAATATAAGAATTAGGGAACAGACACCCTAATTGATGCGAATCCTAAAGATAGATCTATTGGGTCTAACAAACCCCATCCAATGTACCGGATGCTTTAGTACTTCGAAATTTATATCATATCCGAAGGGTGTCCCAGAATGATGGGGATATTCTTATATATGCATCTTGTTAATGTCGGTTACCAGGTGTTCACCATATGAATGATTTTTATCTCTATGTATGGGATGTGTATTGAAATATGAAATCTTGTGGTCTATTGTTACGATTTTGATATATATATAGGTTAAATCTATAACTCACCAACATTTTTGTTGACGTTTAAAGCATGTTTATTCTCAGGTGAATACTAAGAGCTTCCGCTGTTGCATACTAAAATAAGGACAAGATTTGGAGTCCATGTTTGTATGATATTGTGTAAAAACTGCATTCAAGAAACTGATTTCGATGTAACATATTTGTATTGTAAACCATTATGTAATGGTCGTGTGTAAACAGGATATTTTAGATTATCATTTAATCTACGTAAAGCTTTTTAAACCTTTATTTATGAAATAAAGGTTATGGTTTGTTTTAAAAATGAATGCAGTCTTTGAAAAACGTCTCATATAGAGGTCAAAACCTCGCAACAAAATCAATTAATATGGAACGTTTTTAATCAATAAGAACGGGACATTTCATCCGAGGCCAACCTTGCATTATTCAGTATCGTCATATGCATATTTTTACTACAAAATATCGTATCGTGAGTTTCATTTACTCCCTTTTTAAATGCTTTTGCAATATATATTTTTGGGACTGAGAATACATGCGCTTTTATAAATGTTTGATGAAATAGACACAAGCAATTAAAACTATATTCTATGGTTGAATTGTTATACCGGATATCGCCCTTGTTGAACTTGGTAGCCTAAGAATTGGTGTTTATTATAATTTCCACCAATTGACGCGAATCCTAAAGATAGATCTATGGGCTTTGACACGCCCGAGTCAGAAAATTTGAACTGCTTTAGTACTTCGATGTTTATATGTTTGGGGATATTCTAGATGTATTTTGTTAATGTCGGTTACCAGGTGTTCAATCCATATGAATGAATTTTAAACACTTGCGAGTGTATGATTATTGAACAAATGAAATCTTGTGGTCTATTAAAATTATGGAAATGATTGATTATGATAAACTAATGAACTCACCAACCTTTTGGTTGACACTTGAAAGCATGTTTATTCTCAGGTTTGAAAGAAATCTTCCGCTGTGCATTTGCTCATATTAGAGATATTATTTGGAGTCATTCATGGCATATTTCAAAAGACGTTGCATTCGAGTCATCGAGTTCATCAAGATTATTATTAAGTCAATTATAGTTGGATATATTATGAAATGGTATGCCTGCCATCAAATTTCGATGTAATGAAAGTTTGTCTTTTAAAAATGAATGCAATGTTTGTAAAATGTATCATACAGAGGTTAAGTACCTCGCGATGTAACCAAATGTAATGTATTCGTCCAGATGGATTAGGACGGGTCATTAAATGCTATATCCTCATGAGTATCCAGTGATGTTCGCCCACAGAGACCCTAGAGGTGCAGGACATAGCCATCAGTATTCACGACCCCCATCTCCACCTCATCATCATTACACACAGCACACGGTCATCCCATCTCCTCCAAGGGAACAGAGCACAGGGGTCGCGGATTTTGTTACCAGCTTTTTTGACACAACCCACTTCAGCACTCACGTAGATACATCCACCGATGCTCAGGTTTCCACATGGGATCAGGCTGCGAGCCGGTATATGACTGAGGATGTGGAGAAATTTTCGAAAATTTTTTGATTGCACATTGGGTCAATTTTCGCAAGATATCTAGAAAACGGCGCTACGAGAAAGACTTCCTTAAGTCATTCCCCCGTTGGAAACAATTTAGATTCTAAAAATGACATTTTACTATTTTTAAAGGTTAATTTTTGCACTTTTAGATCTTGCGATAATTAATACATTCACATGTGAATTATTGTGTCTGTTTAAGTACCACTTTGATACTTGTTTTTATTTAATATTGTATTTGGGTACATCGAGTATCATCTTGAGGCTACTATCTCATCACTAGCCACAAAACCTTGCTGCATTTATAACGTCTTGGTTTCATTGTTCGAGTATTTTGAGCGGCCTTTTTATTTCTCTAGAATCATAACCTTATGTTTGTTTTTGTAATAAAATTTCATATTGAATGCAAATGTATGAGAGTGTAGTTTCGTTTCGATAATAATTCATGGCCGCAAAACACATATTTGAAGTCATTACATTCTCCACAAAAGCGGGCTCAATTTTGTGGAGAACTTTCAATTGCAAATTGGTCCAATTTTCCCAAGATAACCAGAAAATGGCGCTACGAGCAAGACTTCCTAAAGGCATTCCACCGTTTGAAGCAGTTTAAATGCCGAAAATGACATTTTACTATTTTAAAGGTGAATTTTGCACTTTTAGATCTTACGATAATTAATTCGTTCGAATTTGAATTATTGTGTCTGTTTAAATACCACTTTGATAAAAAAATTTATTTAATATTGTATTTAGGTACATAGAGAATCATGTTGGGACTATTTTCTCACCACTAGCCACAAAAGCTTGTTGCTTTTATAAGGTCTTGGTTTTATTGTTCGAGTATTTTGAGCCGCTTTTTTATTTCTCTAGGTTCATAACCTTATTTTTCTTTTTGTTTCAAAATTTTATATTGAATGCGACTATATGAGAGTTTAGTTTCGTTTCGATAATAAATCATGGCAGCAAAACTCGTATTTGAAGTCACTACATTCTCCACAAAATCAAGCTAAATTTTGTGGAGAATTTTTCGAAAAAATTTCAATTGCAGATTGGGCCAATTTTTGCAAGATATCTAGAAAAGGGTGCTACGAGCAAGACATCTTACGTCATGTCCCCGTCCGAAACAGTTTAGATTCCAAAAAAGACATTTTTTAAAGGTGAATTTTTCAGTGTTAGATCTTACGATAATTAATACCTTCGCATGTGAATTATTGTGCCTGTCTAAGTACCATTTTGATACTTGTTTTTTATTTAATATTGTATTTAGGTACATCGAGAATCACGTTGGGGCTACTATCTCACCACTAGCCACAAAACTTTGCCTCTTTTATAACGTCTTGTTTTCATTGTTCGAGTATTTTGAGCCGCTTTTTTATTTCTCTAGATTCATAACCTTATTTTTATTTTTGTTTCAAAATTTCATCTTGAATGCGAATATATGATAGTGTAGTTTTGTTTCGATAATAATTCATGGCCGCAAAACACATATTTGAAGTCATTACATTCTCCACAAAATGGGGTAAAATATGCGGAGAATTTTTCAAAAAATATTCGATTTCACATTGGGCCAATTTCGCAGGATAACTAGAAAACGACGCTACAAGCAAGACATCCTCAACGCTTTCCCCCGTTCGAAGCAGTTTAGATGCCGAAAATGAGATTTTACTATTTTTAAAAGTGAATTTTGTAATTTTAGATCTTACGATAATTAATATCTTCACATGTGAATTAATTTTCTAGTTTAAATGTCAGTTTGATACTTGTTTTTATATAATATCTTCATAAAACTTTGTTGCTTTTATAACGTCCTAGTAAAATGTCATTTTCGGCATCTAAATTGCTTCGAACAGGGTAAAGCATTATGAAGTCTTGCTCGTAGCGGGTTTTTCTAGTTATCTTACGAAACTGGGCCTAATCTGCAATCGAAAATTTCAGAAAATTCTCCCCATAATTTACCCTGATTTTGTGGAGAATGTAGCGAATTCAAATATGTGTTTTGCGACCATGAATTGTTATCGAAACGAAACTACACTCTCATATATTTGAATTCAATATGAAATTTAGAAACAAAACCAAGAAATAGGGCTATGAATCTAGAGAAATAAAAAAGCAGATAAAAATATTGAAACAATGAAACCAAGACCTTATAAAAGCAACAAGGCTTTGTGGCTAGTGGTGAGATAGTAGCCCCAACATTATTCTCGATGTACCTAAATACAATATAAATAAAAACAAGTATCAAAGTAGTATTCAAACAGGCACAATAATTCACATGCGAAGATATTAATTATCTTTAAGATCTAAAATTGTAAAATTCACCTTTAAAAATAGTAAAATATCATTTTCGGAATCTAAACTGCTTTAACGGAGGAAAGCCTGAACGAAATCTTGCTCATAGTGCTGTTTTCTAGTTATCTTGCGAAAATGAGCCTAATTTGAAATCGAAAATTTTTCAGAAAATTCTCCACAAAATTTAGCCCGATTTTGTGGAGAATGTAGTGACTTCAAATATGTGTTTTGTGGCCATGAATTATTATGGAAATGGAAATACACTCTTATATACCCGCTTTAAATATGTAATTTAGAAACAAAAACAAAAATAAGATTATGAATCTAGAGAAATAAAAAGTGGCTCAAAATACTCGAACAATGAAACCAAAATGTTATAGAACCAGCAAGGTCTTGTGGCTAGTGGTGAGATAGTAGCCCCAACAAGATTCTCGATGTACCTATATACAATATTAAATAAAAACAAGTATCAAAGAGGTATTTAAACATGCACAATAAATCACATGCGAAGGTATTAATTATCGTAAGATCTAAAAGTTCAAAATTCACCTTTAGTTATTGTGATAATGGTATATTTGAAGGTAACAAGTGTCGAGTGCATATTGATTTATGGTTTGGTGTTGAACTGCTAAAATAATTGGTATGTTCATAGTAGTTAATAATTTGAAGTCATTTGGTGATATACGAAAAAGACATAAAGTTTGGAAGTGTTGAAGGTGCGAATTCTAGAGTTAAAGGATGGAAAGCTGAATACATGGAAATGTGTGTCGTGCACCTATGCTCGACATCATGAATTATAACATGAAACTTTGTCAAGGATTTTGAGAACAAGAGTGCATCGTGCGCTTTACCTGTTTGCGCGTTGCGCACCCAACGAGGGGGATCGGGGATATCTTTAACCCTACAGGTCATAACTTTGGTCAGTCAAATTTGAGAGCTTCTAGGTTTGAATTTGGGTGATTTTTAAATAACTATAAGGTCATCTAACACATCTAATCATTCCGTAATCAAGGTGTTGAGTCCCCAAAATGATTAAGAATTTAATTGTGACAAAGCAGCATTATATACACTAAGATGTTATGTGCAGCCAACATATGTTTATTTATGTATAGATAGCATTTGTTGTTGTGTCAAGTGTTCCAGTATGCTGTTTGGTCTACCGGCACAAGGTAGACAGTATTCTTTAATCAGCACGGGATGAGTGCCCAACAAATTATGAAGATCAAGTGAACTAGTAGAAGAACCAGTATATCTGGTAGGAGCATACAACAGTTAGACAATTATGCTCCATTACAAGCATAATAGTTTTCTGTGTGGTCTACATCAATTGTACTATTTAACAAAATTCGAAGACAAAGTTGAACAGAAAAGGACACGCATCGGCGGCTGACAAGTGACCTTACAAGACCATGTGGGAATGCAGAAGTTTAACACATGTGCAGACATGGGTTATTACTTTGTCAATGCCTAGGGAACCAAAAATTCTATTTGTTTATTCATATAGTATTGCCAAACCGAATTGGGGTGTTTCTGCAAATAGCTATAGCTACCAGAGAGGAAAGAAAGAGAGCACGCTCTCTGATGACGTTGTCTACACAAGTACAGACATCTGTACAATAGATCTATTACATGGATAATAGGACTCCTATAAATAGATGTTTTCCACTATTTTAATATATTGTGGTGTGGGTTTATTAAATAGAGTCCAAACTTATAAAAGCTTAAAGATATCCTCTTTAGCTAAACTTAGGTGTAATCTGTATCAACCAACTGTTTATTCCGCTGCTGAACAGCTGTGATTCTTTGAGATTTACATAAATAAAAGAATAACGTTGAAAATTACCCAAGACTCTTATTTAATTATCTGTTTAAATATACTTAACTATTTTTTAACTTGTTTAAACGAAAATAATTGTAATCATCTCCCTACAATACTCCTGTTGTTATCTAAGGGACCAACACAAGGATCAATCCGTTTATCATTCAAGATTCATCATTCTATTATGTTTATTCTTTTGTTACATACAACGGATTTCTCTAGTTCTTTGATTGTGATTTTGTTTATGACTATGATGGTTGGCTAAGTTTTTAATGTTTGTCTAGACTAATAACCAAGATGTTTGAATGATTAATTTTGATGATTAATTGCTTATTGCATTATTATTTAATGTTTGAATAAAAGAACCATTCGTGTTGAGTTTAATTTTTTTCATTTAATTGGTGATGTGTTTGTTTAATTGAATGACAATTCATTAATTTTATATATCTATTTACAATTGGTTTGTTTAAATCGATTGTTTACCTGACTTTGGCCAAAGGGTTAAATTGAGTTCATACGGTTAGACAATATGAGGGTGAATTGTGTACAATGAACGTTGACATAATTGTTGATGTCTATGAAAATAGGATCATAATTTAAGTCTTTAAGCTAGTTGATTTAGTTGGTTATAAACGAAGAGGTCTTAGGTGACAAGGAAACTTGCACAGTGTAATCTAGTTTGAGTGTTTGTGCAAGAGAACCGTTGGTGAACCAATAAGATAAGTCACATTGTTAGAACCCTAGGTCTTGTATTAGATAGTGTAAATTATGTATTAAGTCATTTGTAAATGAGAGTATTGATGAGGGCTATAAATACCACCTTAGACTCCTAACAACATAGCCATTATACTTACACTGAGTATAAGAAGCTATACTTACACTGAGTATAAGAAGCTGTGAAAATATAAATTTTGCATTTTATCCTCTCTGCCCGAATTTCACTTCCTTGTTTGAATTTTTTCTTCATCACACAAACTTCTTCATTTTGTATGTTAATAATGTGATCAGGTCCTATCACACATTCGTAGTTAATTAATCTGGTATTTATTGACAAGTCATCCAACATTGCGAGTAAAAGGTCTAGATGAGCATTCTTGTTTAAATTGATATCAAAACTATCTTAATTGCTTTATTTACTTTTAACTATTATAAAAACACAACAAATGTTGTCTTTTTAGTTATTTGCTATCACTTGATTTGCCGATCGTTAAACAACAACCCCCCAATTAGTTACTTGCTTTGTCTTTGTATGCTTAGTAGTTTAATTATAATCAGTTTACAATCTTGATTTGCGTTTATAGTGTCCCGAGGACGATCACTAGATTTTACCAATATTCCGTGCTATTATACTATTAGGCGGACTTGCCTAGTTGTGTGTTAATCTTTAAACCGGTATATTTCTAATAATAATTTATAATTCAGATTTTACACATCAGTCTTTTAGATTTAGACTTGTTAGACAACATGGTTATAATGTGTCACAAGGTACTTCAAAGTTAAAGTTTCTTTTTTCAGAACTGACCTATATTTAGTGTAAAACAGATGATGACACAAAATATTTAACATAAGAAGCTAGGAATGAAGATAAGAATATTTTGAAAATGAACAGGATAAAAATGTATCATATTCAAAAATATTCAGCACAAAATAACTATTTTTTAGGCACAGAGGATTACTCTGATACAATGAGTTGATAGTAGCTCGACAAGCCCGAAAGAACTAACAGCCTAACAGAACCAACTTACTGAGCTAGCCTAAGATAGATTCACATCAGACCCAACAAGAACAAAAATAAATTAAGGAATACGCCGTACAATCTTCATGTTCCAAACTTGATCCAAGTCCCTAAACTTCAAGGACATAATCTTCAACCGTTTCACACACACATACACACATAGGGTAAGGATCTAGAGGGAGGTAACAAGTTGTGAGAAAGAAGAAAGTTATTGTAGGATCTTGTCACCTACCTTTGTCCCCCAAAAAATGGGCGGAGGCATAATTTCGTCATTAGAGTCATTTTGTCTCCTAGAATTTCATAATATTCTTTTAATTTTTGCTCAAGACGATAATATTCTATACAAAGAATATATCATAATGATGAACGTATGATACTTTTTTCCTAAAAGTTCAATATTCTTTTTATAAATGTTCACTATTTTCTGCTCAGAAAATTAACATTACCAATAAATGTTAACCAGTTTTCATTTAAAAAGTTAATATTGTTTTCAAAAATTAATTTCTTATCGAAAAATATTATTAATGTTTTCTCATATAGTTAATATTTTTTTGAGGAGTAATATTCTAATTGAAGAATAATACCAATATTTAGCCGGAATGTTATTATACTTTTTTGTTTATAATAATATCTTTAGTGATGAATATTACTAGATTTTTTCCACATGTTAATATCAAGAATTATATTATTTTTGAAAAAAAACAATTCTATAAATTTGACATTTCCAATGACATAAAATTCTATTAAAAATTAATTTAATAAAAAATAATCAATTTTTGCAATTTAAGCGTACATAAAAATAGTAATTTTCTTTTTCTAACCTCCTTTTTAATAAAACAACAAATGCCGCCTCACAAAAGATTCAGGCGCACTGCCATTTAAAAAAAAATCAGACGCATTAATCATTATCATCATCATCATCGCATCAAGGCATCATCACATCATCGCGTCATCACATCATCATGTCATAGTAACAACTATCTGAACTACCAACGAAGCATTGCTTCAATGGTACCGCGGTTACACTTGTGTACTCGCAGGGCTAGAGGTCTCGGGTTCGAACCTCGTCACCCGCTCTAGGAATTGAAACATTATTCCTTGAAGGTGGCCCAAAGGGAAGGTTTTACCGACCCGCTCCGGGACTAAGATCCGGCCCGCCTGCCCCTCGGGATGGTTTAAGGGTCGGATCCTCAGAGTGTGGTTCGGGTTTCCTGCCCGAAAGCGTGTGTGTGTGCAAATGATGACTAGGCTTCGGTCCGGACTGATGCAAGCTTGCCTTTCAAAAAAAAAAAAAAAAAAAAAAAAACAACTATCTGAACTATATAAGCATGTACGTGAGAAAAATGTAAATAAAGAACGACATATAGGTAGGCAATCTTAGTCATGATTGAAGAATCAAAACACTGCGCTTAGGAATGCCAACAGCTCGAATCTGGATCTGTTGATTACATATCCATATTCATATACATTTAAACTTTATAATCCATATGCCTATATCCATATCCACGTAAATATTTACAGCTGTCTCTTAGTAGATAAATGTTACCTATCGGATAATAATAATAACATTTTTTTAAAAGTAAAAATTAATTTTTAAATGCATGGTAATGACATTGACGACAAGACATAACAACTTATACGGTAAAAAAGTAAGTTTGAGCCTGATATGAACTATTAAAAGCCAACATGATCTAATTATATTATATTATATTATACATATATCTAATAGACAAAAGTTATGAGTAGTAACTATGGGTATTTATAACTTTTCACCTTTTTTTTTTAATTTTAACTAAATTTTATTTCACTAACAAAGGCCCCCCAAACTTTTTCAAAAATTTAATTCGACCCCTCAAATAGGGGTTAAAAGGTTAAATAATCATTTTCATAATAAATCTTAAATAAACTCCACTCAAATATTCAACGGGTCGTGTTTTCTCGCTCGCAACGAGTTAAATTTTTCCGACACCATCGTTAAACTTGAAATAATTTTAGGAACACAATGTCACTAACTATACGCAAAACAGACGCTTTTTAAAAAACTCTAAATATTTGGGATACTTTTCATACATGTTGATTTTGCGTTAAAGTTTTAAAAGTCAACAATTCCATAGCGAAACGCGGAAATGCACATATATTGTTAATCTAAAATAACGCTTCAACGACATCATCGTTAGCTACGAAATAATTTTACAAACTAAACGCAATAAAATACATTGAAAACCGAACCTCCGTCGCGAAGCGAGGGTTCAAAAACTAGTTAGTACAATTAGATTCCACAGGGTTTTACTTCGTATACGACTGTTTGAATCGATTATTTATAACGCAAGCAAGTACGCGATTTTCATTAGGTAAACTCATGCGTATCCTCCCCTCGTTGGTGAATATTTGAACTTCTTAACATCTGTCATTTAGGTTCAGAGATTGAATCGTTAGAAAAACTATGTGAAAGTAGTTTGATAACATAAGCACTATTACAAATATGAGAAAAGAAACCCTCATAAAAGTGTCACTCCTAACCAAGAGCAGCTATCAGGTTTTACATTCTCATCCATATCCGATACAATATATATATATATATATATATATATATATATATATATATATATATATATATACCCGATGTTCATTCATTTATTACATCCATATCTATCACTGAAGGATCGGATCAAGTAAATGTTCATAGGATCGAATGTAAATAGTCATCCCTAGTTGTGTTAGATCTCGACTCACGAATGAAACGAAATGGAGCAACAACTTTAGTAACCAATGATTTTTTTGTAGATCTAAAATAGCTCTAGTAAAAAAAAAAAGTTAACAAAAGACATCATAATCAGTATTCGAAACCTACCGACTCGATTTGCTCTAGCAAACAAGAATTCAAATTATAACAAATTAGTGCCATATGTCAAGTATTTATAAACTAATGATATATATATATATATATATATATATATATATATATATATATATATATATATATATATATATATATATATATATGTCAAATTATTATTCTCAATTATTTTAAATCACCAGGTAGATACTCTTGGTTAGGAGTGAGTGACACTAGTTTTTCTAATAAATAACAAATAATATATTCTACACTTTCAGTTATATTGTAATTATAATTATAAATTTTAATATAATTTTATAATAATTAAAAATTATAAACATAACATAACCGCTATAACATAATTTTTAAACTATTTTTATATATAATTAATAGTTGAGAATAATAGACAGTATAATATAATATAGTAATACGGAGTACATTATACCACATATCTTCCATTAAGTTCACACACGTGTGATCACTCCAATGTTTTCAAATTTAAAAATCTAGTGTACGGTAAAAGAATTATCAAGTGCGTTCGTATTATACATAGATTCATTTGGAAATCACAACAAGACAAAAAGACGTCACTCTTCCTTTATCCCATATTAGTAATTACCATAAAATTAAAAGGTAAAAATTGAATACCCACTTTGACTTTTCAACCCCCATTGTTTTCAAACGATAAATAATAATAGCTGTATCATTTATCAATAAAAACATTTGTGGCGTGGTGGTTAGGCACGTTACCAAGCTCCTTGCTGGTCACATGTGCGAGCCTACACAGCGAATTTTTTTTCTTCCCTTTTTTACCTCACACCGCTGCAACGCGCGGTAACCCAAATTATATATTACATTTAGTATCAATTGGAAAACAAAAGAAGACAAAAAAATGGCATTATTCATTTGAAACTTTTTGACAATTTTGTCACCTTGCCCTTCCAGTTTTTACATTATGTTAAATTTCACCCATTTTGATTACCTTTTTAATTTTTACCAACCCTCAAATTTTAAGGGATATATCTTAAACAAACTATAAATTTATCAGAATGAAAATGTAGATCAATTGGTAAGGAGATTTGTTGAAATCTAAAAGAATGCAGGTTCGAACCTTGAAGTTGGCCTTTTTTTTTTCTTTTTTCTTTCAGGCAAGCGATCTTGGGCCCAGCGAAGCGGGCCGACCCGAATACATGTTAGTATTTAATGTGCGTATACAACACTAGTAAAAATAGGACAAAATTGTCAATTACTAACACACAAATGAGCAATTAGTCTCAATAATATGTAGATAGTCAATAATAAGTCTGAGTCGAATCCGCAGGGTGTTTTGTACCTTAAAATCAAATTACACAACAAATATTACTGTAATAAAGAGGGGATTTTTTAGAATTCGTTTGAAAATGTTAATACGTAAAAGCAAGTAAATAATGATAATAAAAGCGGTGGCCACTAAATTGATTCCCTTTAACGTGGATTGTATAAAACTATAACCGATTATATAGTCAACGTAGGTTTATAGTCTTATGACTACTGGACAAATAATCACACGACCTCAACCAACAACAATCAATCAACTCTCATTAATCTTTCCATGTGAGTCAAACTATACCTAACTAACGACTCTGAGACTCAACCCAGCTCCACTCTCGTAGAGTCATAAACCATATCGATCTCCCGAATATGATTACACAATTGCCAGATTTCAATATCAACCAATCAATTTTATAAAAATACATGTGTTTAACTCTATCCCTTAAAGCAAGTAATTGTCTCCAACCCAAACTATCATAATGTTACTCTTTAATTTCCAATATGCTTATGCCTTTTAACTTCACAGTATTAACCCATTTAGCCAAGGTGATGTTCAAGTGCTATAATTTTCCAGAGTTGATTTATCAACAATATCTCATTCTACTTTTTCAAAGGTTTAAATCCCATTCTACTTTGATCTTTGGTATACAAATAGACTTCCAAGCCACTTTAGCTTTGTCTTTTGAGCTATCACCCGGGTTCCATAAGAATCCTTTTAACACTTTCTCAATCTCGGTAATCACAGCTCCTAGAATCATATAGACTGAAGCCTAATAAATTTGCATAGAGGCTAGACTGAAGCAATTAACTGTAGTCTTCTAGCATGAGCAACTTCTTATTCCTCCAGCATTAAACCTTTGCTTTAACTTTATCAACTAAGCATTTACAATCACCAACACACAAACTTTTTGCCAAAAGAGGCAAACCCAAATATCTCATACGTAATTTGCCAACTTTAAATGGTAATAACTGCAAAATAATTCTCTTCACCTCCTCAGAAACATTCCCAAAATATACAACACTTTTTCTAAGATTGGGAAATAAACCTAATACACTGATGAAGTCATCTAATGCCTTTTTTATAAGTTGAACAGATGCCAAGTCACCATGGCACAACACCATCAGATCATCCGCAAAGCAAACATGAGAAAATTTTAGTTTTTTTCATCCAAAGTGATACTTGAATCCACTTTCCTCATTAATCTTTTGAGCCATAACCAATATTAATACCTCCAAAACCATAGTAAAAATTTAAGGTTGTCTTAATCCCCTTCCACCCTTTAAATACCCATGTGCTTCACCATTAACACAAATAGAGAAACTTGTAGAGTTAACATAGGTCATAATCCTTTTACACATCATTGGGTGAAATTCAAAACTATGTAGCAGCTTTTCAAGAATGTGATCAATTTACAGTGTCATAAGCTTTCTGAATGTTAATGTTTAGTGCACATATACTAGGCCCACTTGATCTATTATACCCTTTTAATAACCCTTGAGTTACCAAAATGTTATCTTGGATATGTCTCCCAGGAATGAAAGCACTTTGGTTGATACTCACCACTTTCTTTAACCCTTATTTATTAAGGGGTAGAAAGTGTAAGTTGACATATGGTCGTGTTTTTGAACAGTTATGTGAATTGAATCTTAATTGATAATTGTCTTCGATTAAATCAACTGGATAAAAAGATAGGGGTTTTGTGTTTTGATTTAATCCTAATTGCAGTAAAAGTAAAGGGGTGAAGAATAACCGGAAAATGCAGATTGAGGAAATGTTGACTATGATATACGCTTAAGCTAGGGAAAGATAATTATGATGTGGAAGGTCTAACTAGGGTAGTCTTAACGTCCATCGAATGAGTCATTCATACAAACCTCGTATCAATCTTTTAGATCGAATAACGACGTGTCTTGTAGAGTAAACATGATCACAAATAGGAACTAAAATTGTCAGTTTAAGTTGATATAGCCTGGGATGAACTTAACCTATCATCATTCTAACGGATTTCAAACAAATATAATTATTATAAAGGCATTACAGTGTTAAACTGATAGTGGAACAGATAAAAACTCATAATATGCATACAATGATTGTAGAGACGTTCCTAAAGCAACAATCAAACAAGAACATGAAATAGAAATGAGTCCTACGGTTGGATGCAGGTAAATAAGTCGTAAAGATCCTAAGAGGTATCTTGGGAGCAATTACCAGGTACGCTAGGTCTTTCTTGTCTCAATTCCTAGGTTTCGTGTCTCAATAGCATAAAGATTGCCTCTCGGGGACACCGATCATACTGAGTTCATAGCTGCTTCAAGTATAGAATAGCCAAGATACCTAGATTCTATGAAGTAGCTAATTTCATATAATTGGATAGGTCTATTCCATAACCTAGGTTGGATGATCCATACAAGTTTATCGGTATCAAAGTTTCAGCATAACAATAGTAATCGTACTAAGTTTACATAATTACGCTAGCCTAAGTTTCTATCATAACAACATACGAATATCTTACGCTAGCATGATAGTTCTAAATCACATATTCAAACATAGATATAACAAGACATTTTTAAATAAAAATGTTTAAATAGATTAGAACCTGCAAAGCATTGCGTACAGAATATTCACCCTTTATAGTAGGATCTTAGAGATATCCTCCAATTATTACAAAGCAATTAGGTTAAAACTATTAAAAAGTGAATCAAATTGAAAATTGTTGAATGATGTTCAAATGAGGATTTCAAGCCCTTTTACAGGCAAAACGCGGGACTGGTAGCCCGTGTGCATTTCGCGTGTAAAATGGGGAGGCTGGGTGCACTGTACGTGTGGGACAACTGTGTACCTTAATTTGCTAGGAAGCACATGTGTTCCAGTCGGGTGCACTTTGGACAACCCGTATGATCCAGCCTGGTGATATGGGCAATCATGTCTGCCCATGTGGCCTTGTTTCTGATCTTTCTGTCCCGATTTTCGGGATCGTAGCTTGGCTCCCTGGGTCTAACTTGGTTTTCACCGTTTTCGCTATAGATTCTTCATTATAAGCCCTTTTTATTCCATTATCCTTGCATCGCCTTCGTAATCATTTGATCTACAATATAAAGCGAATAAATACTAAAATCCGATAAGTTAATAAATTTACTATTTTTGGGCTCAATATCGGGTTTGGAAATGTGACTTTTTAGCCGGTATCAAATATCGTACACTTAGACTTTGCTTATCCTCAAGCAAAAGGATGGAAATAAATGCTTTTTTACTAGATTCTTATCTTTCCAAACCTGAGGTTCAGATAGTATGCCTAGATCAAGAATCACAACATCATTTGAAAGTTGTTGAAAACGGTTTTAAGCATCTGTCTTTATCACCAGATTTTACTCATTTTGTGATGTAAAAGGCGTACTTTCCAAATCTCAACTGTAGAATATACATGACCAGGCTTCTGACAAATGGGTCACTCATGTCACTTGAAGTGTTTAAGGGGTCCTATTCTAATTGTATTGTTGCTAAGAAGCCAATCGTGTTACAACTAATGTCATAGGCTAGGTCAAGAATCGATATCTCCACCAGTTAGATAAGGATGTCACTGATCTTCTCCCTAATCATTATTTCAAGGGGAAGAGCATGTAATAAAGGTTGGTTGGCGGAGAATGATGATAGTTTATATGTGGCGAAATGGGTTATATTTGGACTTTTAAAATTTTCAGAGGTTCGATAGATTTGGTTTCTCGAGGATAATCCTTATTTAGGATAGATGATCCTCTATATTTTTGTTGAAGAGTTTCTTGAGAGGGTGTTGATTTCTGTGAAGACTTTTGTCAAGAAATTGCTTAGCTTTTCTTATGCATTCCTTATGGGTCACAATCTTCATTTTTTTTTTTGCAGAAGTTTAATGCCTTGAATACTTTTCTCTTGATTTTTCATCATTTTTATAGGCTTTATAAATGACCTATCAAAAACAATAAGGTGTTCCAGAATTTTTCGACAAGTGTTTTGACGTAAACTTAGTCGATCTATCTCTTAGAATTTCTATGCTTTGAATCTTTGAGAGGGGTATGAAAGTGAATGGGTGATTTTGATGGTGATTTGGTGCAGTAAATTTTTGATTCACAACTCTTTAAGGTGAGTTGGTCGGTTTAAATACTTGGTGGTGGAAACAGAAACGTAGTTTTTGTGTCTTCTCTTTTCAGAATAATTTCGGATAAACAATCGCACCTACATCACATATGACGCTTACTAATCATTGAATTCGAAACGTATTCCCAGAACAAGTTTTAATTCTAGAAGTACACCGGCATACACTCATTAAATGAAAATAGAAAAGTAATATAAGGTGTTATGTAATACTTTGGGGCCCAAGGTACCTCACTATTTATCTGGCGGGGTTTATGTTTGGTCATGCGTAGCCTTTCTACACAATCTTTCAAAAAAATTATGTATCTAAACACATTGGTTTTCTACTCTTTCGTTCCGTTCTAATGGATATATGAAAAATGATAGAAACTTTTGATCGAACGAGATAACATTTTTTGAATTTTGCCCATATTTCTTACCATTTCATTTTGAGGATTTTTTTTTTTGAAACACAGGGTTTTAAATCATGATTATATATATATATATATATATATATATATATATATATATATATATATATATATATATATATATATATATATATATATATATATATATAGACACACACACACACCATCTTACACTTATAAGAACATTATTTCTCATGTACTTTTTTGAAGTTTTAGTAATTTATATAATCTAAAGACAATATTTTCTAATATCTCAAAGTTATTGTGGGACGTATCCCACACTTAGATATTTTAGTGTAATGGTAAATGTTTTCATTTTCGAAGTTAATGTGGTACTGTATCCCACACTTAAAATTTTTACTACTTTTTAGTGAATAATTAAAGAGGTGTATTATGGACAGGTTACTTCCCTACTGGTCGTATACTGGAAACGGACCAGATTCCTTGCTGGAAAGGACCAGGATTTTTCCGTGTACGATTCGGCAAAACTACTTCATTCCAATATACAATTCCTTTTCAATACATTGCTTTGATAAAGATAAATAAAACTCGAAATAAATTAAAAGAGTCTAAGATATACTATCATTCCCGACGACATGTGTGCTGTGTCAGCAAAGTCACATCCTCTGAGTATCTCTGCATCACACTGGCAGGGTCCTGTCAATTCCTCTAATTTCTGACATATGGATGCCTCATCGTGTAAGAGTGGATCATAACGCAAGTCTGAGAACATCTATGGTAGTGTAGAGAAGTCAAGAATGTCATCACGTGCTAGAGTACACCTCTTCAACAAGAGCAGGTGGTAGCATGGTGTGCTGAGTGGTGATAAGGACTGTGATAAGGTGAAGTTTGATCTTCGGATCGAGAGTGGGAGTAAGAGGTGTAAAATGATGACTACATCTTGGGGTATCAACTACAGGTGAAGAAGTAGTGACATCTGGGGTAACAGGAGCTATAACGGAGGCAGTAGTAGGAGTAGGTGATGGGACGGGAGGCGGAGGTGTGGCTCGGCTCATAAGCGGAGCATGAGGCTCAGGCCTCAAGGAGGATTGCTTCGGCGTACCTTCTAACATACTTATGAACTTTCATAGTGCTCCAATCACACTATACATGCTACTCTAGTCCTCTATAAAGGCCCAAATAACTACTGGCTCGACGAACATCACTCCATATCAAAAGATCAGTGCGTCTAGCTTTGTCTCGGTTGTCCATTTTGGATACTTTGGTTGAGGAAATAGGTAAGCCATAAATCTCAACGGAGGTGGTGCCAGACTATTGTAACTGAAACGTCCGCGACTAATCCTCTCGGACGGAATCTTCAACAGTTAGTCTCATCGCGATGATCGAATCCAAGTAATGTCCTTAACATGAGCTTATGCACAGCGGAAGACTTAATTCGTACCTGAGAATAACATGCTTTTAAAAGTCAACATAAAGTTGGTGAGATATATAGGTTTGATGCTAGCAGAGTTATAACTATGGACCACAAGATTTCATGTATAAAAATATAATACACTCGCAAGTGTATAAAATCATTCTGCTTATGTTGAGGCCTCAGTAACCAACCTTAACAATAATATAATAAGTCATCTTCGCAAAGATGGATATGTACACTCGCAAGTGTATAAATAATCCTCGAAGTACTAAACATCCGCCCACTAGTTCTTATGTCTAGTGCAGCCTACTGGATGGGGGTGTTAAACCCGATAGATCTATCTTTAGGATTCGCGCTTACATGCTATTATAACATATAACTAATTTACCTAGCACATCAATCCGCAGAATATCATTTTTAATCACTTGTGTCCATAACGTAAATCATTTATAAAAATAGCGCATGTATTCTCATCCCAAAAATATTTAAAGTTTAAAAGGGACTATATACTCACCTAATGTATTTTGTAGTAAAAATACATATAACATCATCGAATAAGTATAGGGTTGGCCTCGGATTCACGAACCTATATTAATTGTATACTTGTTAAGACATTTAATGGAATCATAAAATTTTCCTTTGTTAGTATATAATATTTATATGTTTTTAGATACATATATAGTTTGTACCAAATCCCATTAATTACTTATATTATATTGTAAATTATATTATATATATTGATATATAAACTGTTACTATAATTATAGTATGTAAAAATAATTAGGTTTTAGATTCAAAATATTTATTTGATTTTAAAAAAAAAACAAAAGATGGTTTTGATATTAATTAGTTACTAATGATCATAATAACTTTAAAAATGATAATATTAATAATATTAATGAGTTTGTAAAAAAAAATGATACTTTTGTTTGGTAATAATAATAATAATAATAATAATAATAATAAAAATAAGGATAGAAAACTACCTTAGGAAGAGTTTCTTAAAAAAATGTGCCTCTTACAAGACTCGAACCCCGACCCTTTGAAAACCCGCAACACTCCTAACCATCGGGCTATCGCCCATTTATCTGATTTAAACTGGGATCTATTTTTATAAAACCCGTATTATTTTGGTCCTCATATCTTCTTCTTCCTCATAACAATCATTCGTTGAACACCACTCATAATCAGATAACGAATGAAAAGCTGTATTAAAACTTGAAATTTAAACGTAAACAACCTCTTGTTATCCCTTATTTGCTAAACATCAAAAGGTAAACAGATTCAGGTATCACAGGATCACGATGAACACTTTTAAAACCAAATCGTGTTTTTGAAACCTAGACATTCTTTGCTAACGATTATAACTTGAAACAAATTTTAAATGACTCCAAGAATCTTTAAGAATCGTTAATTCCAACAGAAACATCCTCTAAAACTTCAATTTGATTTTAGAACACCCGATTGACTTTTATGTGAAAACTTTGATTCTCAAAATTGAAACTCGATATTAGAATTCAGGTTTCGAAACTTTACAGGTACGTTCACTAGATAAATACTGACACAACAGCATTTAAAATTTTCGATATTAATTTCGAATTTGAACATTAAAAATTTTGAAGTTCAAGAACAGGGACGTACCTGTTTTTCATTAATAAATTTTATTATTATTATTTTTTTTAAGTCGCCGGATTGTAACAGATATTTAAGGACTGAAACGTTTGAACAATTTTTTTTAAACCTGATAAAGTGATTCAGTTGATGATTTATATAAAAAAAATCGACATGGGTTCACATGTATACAGAGAACTAGTTACAGGAAGAAAATAAATAAAAAAAAAATTAAAAGGAAATGTTAATTCCTATCAAAATTTGGCATTTTGTTTTGAAGATTTCAAATCAGCAGACAGGTAAAAAAATTTGATAACGACCTGGAATTGAATTCGTAAGTAGACAAAATTATCTGGATTTTATTCGTACATAATATCTGAAAATATATATAACTGAATTTTATTTATATATATCTATATATATATACAAATCTGTATTTATATCCTTACTTGTATACCTCTTTTATATATATATATATTTTTTTTAAATTATAATTAATATAATATTCTTATTATTGATAAACAATGATATTTACAATAATATTATTAATAATAATAATACTAATTATAATAATGCTAGTATTATTAAAAATAACAATAATATCAATAATAACAATACTAATAATAATGATATTAATATTATTCAAGTTTCATGATAATATAAACAATCTTAAATGTATTAACAATCAATAATATAACTAATACTGATTTTTAATGTTAATATTGTTATTAATATTAATAATATTAAAGAAAGTACTAATAATATTAGTATTACATTTTTAACTTGTAATTACACTTAACATGTTAAGATTACATATTATAATTATACATTATATATAATATGATAACATGTGTTATATATAATATGTGTAGGCATATTAAATGTGAAGATGTAATTGTTTTATATATATATATATATATATATATATATATATATATATATATATATATATATATATATATATATATATATATATATATATATATATATATATATCTATTTACATGTTTATTCATACGTAATTGTTCGTGAATCGTCGAAAGTGGTCAAAGGTCAAATGTATATATATGAACACAGTTCAAAGTTTTTGAGACTCAAACATTACAGACTTTGCTTATCGTGTCGGAAACATATAAAGATTATGGTTTAAATTTGGTCGGAAATTTCCGGGTCGTTACAGTACCCACCAGTTAAAGAAATTTCGTCCCCGAAATTTGATAGAGGTTGTCATAAATAACAAATAGAATGTTTTCATGACGAATATGAGGTAATAATAAAGTTTTATCATTATTGAGAGATTTAAATAAAACGATTCGATTATGTAAAGCGTACGAATGAAGCTATCACAAAAGGGTGAGATGAGTATAAATATACTTGTTTTTACCAATGACGTGATTAGAATTGATTTCCGAAATTTATGGAATTAAAGCAAATCTTACGTAATAAGATTTGGTTCTTCGGCGATGTAGAAAAACAGGATCTTCTTTGATTTAATGCGGTAATCTGTTTCGATTTCTTTGTCGGATATTTTACTATAAAACTACTCCCTTCGTTTCTTCTTCCCGTCCTTGAGTCAAGCGAGTAATGATCCGAAATTCGTAGGTATGAACATAGCTAATGCTCTTAGAAAGAAATGGTAATGGCACGATTTTGATTTGTCCAATTACTAGAATATCCTGGAAAAGATCGAACTATCAAGACGGTATGTTCCTGATACATTTGGGGATTAGATAGAATGTAAGAGCCGTGTAACATGGCACATGATGATGGTACTGTGAATCATCACATTCCATTAGAAACTTAACATAACTTACTGTAATATAATGAAGTTGATCAAGTTTCATTATATTATACTAATTCATGCATCAGTTCCTAACACTACTTCAAAACATTCATATTTTAAATTCGGAGGTTTCAGAATTTAGAAACTAACACAGTTTCTTTTATGATGTGATACAGATAGCGCGAAAAGATAGATGATTTTCGATAAGAATAGTTATAAAAATATCTTCAGAAACATTGAGGATATTTATAATGAAAGATATGATAATATCCTGGAACTTCTAATGCCGAAGGATGATGATGAAGAATAGTGTCAGCAAAGGTTTTAGAGTAAGGAGTAGGGTATGTACTAAGGATTTCAGCAGGCACTGAATCTTTTAAATTCTTTGAAGTCAAACTTATTCTTTTGTGATTTGTCCACGGCTTACTTCATAGTTTCACATAATCCGCTTTGTGGTACTAAATTTTCTATTGTGTGTTTCCAATACTCCGTTCTTTATCATCAACTTTTGGCTATTAAGACCATCTACAACATGCTGCTTCGACAGCATTCTCAAAGTTAACGGATCTGGGTCATCGATTATCAAACTGAGGTGGTTTCAGGAGAATTGTGTTTTTAGATGGTTAAACGCTGATGATGGAATATAAAAGATTCTCCGGTAATGACAGCGAAAGAATAACGTGTATATATATTGAAACTAACCTTTCTGAGAAGTCGAGGTTAACTTGCTGGAGCTGTGACAAAATTGGCTAATTTGAAAAGGGATTGCAAAGTTATTTTGGGTAATAATAACACTAAAGAAGTTAACACTGCTGCGTGTTAAACGTTGACTCAGTCTCCGAGAGTCTTACAGGAGCATAAGTCTTTTCTTCCGTAGATGAAACGCGGTTGGTTCATCCTCTCGATTGAGGGGTTTTCAAGAATCATGAAAGATTTGAACACGCATTGTAATTGTCGAGATACAAATGAGGTTTAAGATGAAATCAAGTGGCAAGCTTGAAGAATTATTTAGTTTCATATGTTATAATCAATATTTTAATTTAATCCATTTTAATTGTCCAAAGTTAGCAGTCCAATAGTCCGATGGTTCAATGATTCACATATAATTTAATATATAATATTTGAATTAAATAATACGTATCGTGACCCGTGTACCGGTCTCGGTGTCGATCACAACTCAAAGTATATATATATTTTGGAATCAACTCCGACCCTGTATAGCCAACTCCCACCTTCACATATAGAGTGTCTACGGTTGTTCCGAAATATATATATAGATGGGTCGATATGATAAATCGAAACCTTGCATACGTGTCCCGTTATTTACAGTGCGTAAAAGTAAATAACAGAAATTAAATGACGATAAACAAAATTGCGAGAATGTAAATTGCGATAAATTAAATGTTAATCAGTTAGCTGGGAACAGTTAGCCGGAACAGTTAGCGTGAAATCCTAACAATATTTCAATTTAGTTAATTCGTCTGTTTCTAATAAATTTCATTTTATCCAATGTTTTCTTCTTTATGCCACTTGTTGGATTCTGATAGGTCAAAATCCGAATATGAAATTTGAATGAAAATGATTATTCTGTGATGAACGGATACGTATATCGATAGTTGTAAGTAGGATAGTATATGATCGTTGAATCAGATTCGAAGAATGTACAGTGTAACTTATTAATGTGAATTCTAAATATTCCTCGGGTATTACCCACCCGTTAAAATATTTTCATCATTAATAATATGTACGAAGGAATTTTTAATTACAATCTTTATGAAAATATACTTGCATATATATTTTCTTTAGATGTAATCATAGATTTAATGAGTCAATAAGATATTAAACTCATTTGGTTTATCGTTAATACTAGATTACATAATCTCTAAAGCATTAAAGATTACATAATTGCCATGTCGAACGAAGGTAAATGAGGTAGAACAATACGTAGAACGAAATTAATCGATGTAGAACGATATGTAGAACGAAGATCGTGCTCGAAGTATATATGGTGATATTGAGGTGTGTGATGTTGATATCCGAGGTACAGATTATGATGTTGAGGTTTACGACGCGGTTGTTGTTTGGGGGTGATAAGGGTACTGTTGACGTTAATGATGGTGATGCCGTTGATGTCGGTAATACTGCTGGTACTGAGGCTTGCGATGTTGACGTTGTTGACGGTACTGGTTATGTTGCCGGTACTGCTACTAGTGTTTGTAACCTTCGCACCGTGTTCTCCAAAGCCGTTATGCGAGCGCGAAGTTCGTTAACTTATGCTAGTACACCGGGATGATTAACGGTTGGGGTGAGCGAATGAACAAGATCCGAAATATGGGATAGGATATAATCGTGACAAGATACTCGAGAAATGAGAGAGAAAATGGTTTCTCGAACAGGTTCGCCGGTGAGCGCTTCAGGTTGAAAAGGGCAATTTGGTGGATGGAAGAGATCTTCGATGTGAAATGATTTTTTTGGATATCGGATGATATTCTAGCTATATAAAATATCTATGTATAATACCAAAGATTTCGTAAACTACAGAGGAATTTACGGCATATGTCAGGCAAGTCTACAGATGCGCCAGGATATGAATTTTGTCTATACACTATCAATGCACTAAATGCAGTAAGACGTGTCTAGACTTATGAATGATAAGCAGGAAATTCCCTAGGGATGTTAAGCAGATGATTTCCGACTAGAATGATAAGCAAAACTTTTGACATATAGACACGGTCAAAGTCCAGACTTATTAATGTATTCTAACAACTACTAGTCAGACACACTAATGCAAGACCTGGTTCACTAAGACCAACGCTCTGATACCAACTGAAACGTCCGCGACTAATCCTCTCGGACGGAATCTTCAACAGTTAGTCTCATCGCGATGATCGAATCCAAGTAATGTCCTTAACATGAGCTTATGCACAGCGGAAGACTTAATTCGTACCTGAGAATAACATGCTTTTAAAAGTCAACATAAAGTTGGTGAGATATATAGGTTTGATGCTAGCAGAGTTATAACTATGGACCACAAGATTTCATGTATAAAAATATAATACACTCGCAAGTGTATAAAATCATTCTGCTTATGTTGAGGCCTCAGTAACCAACCTTAACAATAATATAATAAGTCATCTTCGCAAAGATGGATATGTACACTCGCAAGTGTATAAATAATCCTCGAAGTACTAAACATCCGCCCACTAGTTCTTATGTCTAGTGCAGCCTACTGGATGGGGGTGTTAAACCCGATAGATCTATCTTTAGGATTCGCGCTTACATGCTATTATAACATATAACTAATTTACCTAGCACATCAATCCGCAGAATATCATTTTTAATCACTTGTGTCCATAACGTAAATCATTTATAAAAATAGCGCATGTATTCTCATCCCAAAAATATTTAAAGTTTAAAAGGGACTATATACTCACCTAATGTATTTTGTAGTAAAAATACATATAACATCATCGAATAAGTATAGGGTTGGCCTCGGATTCACGAACCTATATTAATTGTATACTTGTTAAGACATTTAATGGAATCATAAAATTTTCCTTTGTTAGTATATAATATTTATATGTTTTTAGATACATATATAGTTTGTACCAAATCCCATTAATTACTTATATTATATTGTAAATTATATTATATATATTGATATATAAACTGTTACTATAATTATAGTATGTAAAAATAATTAGGTTTTAGATTCAAAATATTTATTTGATTTTAAAAAAAAAACAAAAGATGGTTTTGATATTAATTAGTTACTAATGATCATAATAACTTTAAAAATGATAATATTAATAATATTAATGAGTTTGTAAAAAAAAATGATACTTTTGTTTGGTAATAATAATAATAATAATAATAATAATAATAAAAATAAGGATAGAAAACTACCTTAGGAAGAGTTTCTTAAAAAAATGTGCCTCTTACAAGACTCGAACCCCGACCCTTTGAAAACCCGCAACACTCCTAACCATCGGGCTATCGCCCATTTATCTGATTTAAACTGGGATCTATTTTTATAAAACCCGTATTATTTTGGTCCTCATATCTTCTTCTTCCTCATAACAATCATTCGTTGAACACCACTCATAATCAGATAACGAATGAAAAGCTGTATTAAAACTTGAAATTTAAACGTAAACAACCTCTTGTTATCCCTTATTTGCTAAACATCAAAAGGTAAACAGATTCAGGTATCACAGGATCACGATGAACACTTTTAAAACCAAATCGTGTTTTTGAAACCTAGACATTCTTTGCTAACGATTATAACTTGAAACAAATTTTAAATGACTCCAAGAATCTTTAAGAATCGTTAATTCCAACAGAAACATCCTCTAAAACTTCAATTTGATTTTAGAACACCCGATTGACTTTTATGTGAAAACTTTGATTCTCAAAATTGAAACTCGATATTAGAATTCAGGTTTCGAAACTTTACAGGTACGTTCACTAGATAAATACTGACACAACAGCATTTAAAATTTTCGATATTAATTTCGAATTTGAACATTAAAAATTTTGAAGTTCAAGAACAGGGACGTACCTGTTTTTCATTAATAAATTTTATTATTATTTTTTTTTTTAAGTCGCCGGATTGTAACAGATATTTAAGGACTGAAACGTTTGAACAATTTTTTTTAAACCTGATAAAGTGATTCAGTTGATGATTTATATAAAAAAAATCGACATGGGTTCACATGTATACAGAGAACTAGTTACAGGAAGAAAATAAATAAAAAAAAAATTAAAAGGAAATGTTAATTCCTATCAAAATTTGGCATTTTGTTTTGAAGATTTCAAATCAGCAGACAGGTAAAAAAATTTGATAACGACCTGGAATTGAATTCGTAAGTAGACAAAATTATCTGGATTTTATTCGTACATAATATCTGAAAATATATATAACTGAATTTTATTTATATATATCTATATATATATACAAATCTGTATTTATATCCTTACTTGTATACCTCTTTTATATATATATATATATTTTTTAAATTATAATTAATATAATATTCTTATTATTGATAAACAATGATATTTACAATAATATTATTAATAATAATAATACTAATTATAATAATGCTAGTATTATTAAAAATAACAATAATATCAATAATAACAATACTAATAATAATGATATTAATATTATTCAAGTTTCATGATAATATAAACAATCTTAAATGTATTAACAATCAATAATATAACTAATACTGATTTTTAATGTTAATATTGTTATTAATATTAATAATATTAAAGAAAGTACTAATAATATTAGTATTACATTTTTAACTTGTAATTACACTTAACATGTTAAGATTACATATTATAATTATACATTATATATAATATGATAACATGTGTTATATATAATATGTGTAGGCATATTAAATGTGAAGATGTAATTGTTTTATATATATATATATATATATATATATATATATATATATATATATATATATATATATATATATATATATATATATATATATATATATATATATATATATATCTATTTACATGTTTATTCATACGTAATTGTTCGTGAATCGTCGAAAGTGGTCAAAGGTCAAATGTATATATATGAACACAGTTCAAAGTTTTTGAGACTCAAACATTACAGACTTTGCTTATCGTGTCGGAAACATATAAAGATTATGGTTTAAATTTGGTCGGAAATTTCCGGGTCGTTACAGTAACTGTCATCTATACTGGAAATCAGCACACGGGGGGTCTAAGTTGGCCCATGGTAGGCCAGTGAAACCCTGTGGTGAAATCAGTCAAAAGCATTGTCCTCGTCATCTTCCTTATAGTAGGAGGTCTCTTTGAAGAGCTAGTGGTCACCATCTTTCTAACATAATCAACAAATATATAAGTCTAAAAGATTTCACATACGTGGCAACAAAAAAGGCTTGAGTAATTCAGAGCCCTTCTTGGCAACGGTGTATAAGATAGGTGAATTACTTAGGTTAGTATGATGGTTCATAGCAATTCATAGATTAAAATAAACAAAGAAATAAACTACCTAAGATAAGCTTAGGGTGCCTCTCAAGAGTGCTTTGATTTGAGAAGTCTCATAACTTGACTTTTTAAATATCATACCTGAGTGAATCAAGGTGGATGATGTGCGTAGAGGTGTATACGAAATAGTTATATTTTTATAAGGAAATACTATTAAATATGATACAAATTACAAAAGTTTTATTTATTTTTTTATGGAATATACCTACCGGTGTTAGAAACCAGTAGCTAAAAGTTACCAAATTAGGGAATGTTTTGTTGCAACTCAAAGTAGAATAATATGATTACTTGTGTCTAACATGTACAGATAAAAGCATGTATTCTCATCCCAAAAAGATTTAGAAGATTAAAAAGGTGGGACTATAACTCACCTTGAGCGCACAGTAAATAGATCACACGCGTGCACAAATAAAATGATCAAAGATGATCAAGACTCCAACCTATATACGAGAATAGGTCAATAAAAGTCTATCTTAGGTCAGATCAATGTTAACAGTTCTAGTGCTTGAAGTGACTTTGAATAAATGATTAAAGTTTTGATTAAATTAAAGTGCTAAGTATACTTTCTATCTTTAGTAAGTTTCTATTGTTGGAAACTTTCTATTTTTGGAAAGTTTCTATTTTTGGAAAGTTTCCTTATTTAGAAAGTTTCTTCATTTAAATAGTTTCTTTATTTAGAAGTTCAACTCAAGTCAACCGAAAGTCAAATGAGAAAGAACCGAAAAGTCAACTCCCATCAACCTTAGTCAACTTTGATATTATACAATAGAATTAATTTTAATATCATACGCTATTTATTATTTGATATAATATAAGTATTTAATTTGTTATCTCATAAGTTTAATTAAATTAAGGTAAATTAATTTAAGTTAACATAAGTTAAATGATATAATAGATATAACATAAGTGTTTAATTAGATTATAATTAATTAAATAATTAATTAAATTGTATAAGTATAAGTATTCAGTTAAATTAGATATCCATTAATATTTAATTCAATCGTATAATCATAAGTATTTGATTAATATTACAATATTAATTATATTATAAGTATTTAATTAAAATTGATATATTTATGATATTATAAGCATTTAATTTATATATGAATATTAATTATATCATAAGTCTTTCTTTTAATGATTATAGTATAATTTTTTAATAAAATTATCATAATCATAAGTAGTAATTAAATAATTAATTACCATAAGTATTAGTAATTAAATGATATAATAAGTATTAAATAATTAATTAATAATTAATTAATATCATAAGTATTTATATTTAATTTTCATTAACTTAAGTATTGTTAATAATAATTAAATTATTAGTTATCATAAGTTTAATTATTATAATAATTAAATTATATAACATAAGTATTAATTAAATGATTAATTAAATACATATCATAAGTTTAACTAATAATAATTATTAATTATATAACTTAAGTATTTTAATAATATTAAGAAATATTATTATATCATAAGTTTAATATTTTTATAATAAGTTTTCATAATTGAAATTTTCCGGGTTGTATCTTGTTACACAGGTGTCGATTTTTAACTAGCCACATATGAATCTTCACCTAAAAGACGATCCCGACACATTGATCAAGTTAAAAAGTTCCAAAAATAGCATACAAACTGAGGGCATATCTGATGTTCATAATATTTTTTTATTTTATTTTAATCCAAACTTGTTTGATTCGTATATTTTGATCCGCATCTTTTGATCCGTTCATCCGTTTAACGCGTAACCTACACGAAAATTACACTACTCAATGAAAGGAATTCAATGAGCAACAAATCCATGTCAAAAACATGCGGTACAGATCTTGAAATTACTGATCAAATGGCTTATCAGTAAACGTACATTTATAATAAATAAATAATATTGGAATATTATTTAAGTTGTCGGAACATTATTTATTATATAAAGATGATGTGGCATGAATACCAATTCACGAAAGTTTAATTTTTAGCGAAAAACTTAACGGAAAAAGGAGGGTCGTTACAGCACCTACCCATTAAGGAAATTTAGTCCCCAAATTTAATCTACTTTAGATGCTGTTGCATCATCTAGGAACAAATGCGGATATTTTTGCTTCATCTGATCCTCGCACTCCTAAGTGAACTCAAGTCCACGTCTAGCATTCCAACGAACTCAAGCGATCGGTATTTTGCTTTGTTTAAGTTTCTTGACCTCTCGGTCTATAATCTCGACAAGTTCTTCAACAAAATGAATTTGATCATCAATCCGAATCTCGTCAAGAGGAATCGCGATGTCCTCTTCAGCCAAACATTTCTTCAAATTGGACACGTGAAAAGTGTCGTGAATACTACTAAGCTCTTGTGGCAATTTCAGCCGATAAGCCACCGGCCCAATCCTTTCGGTGATTTCAAATGGTCCAACATATCGAGAGCTTAACGTTCCTCGCTTACCAAAGCGTACAACACCCTTCCAAGGTGATACTTTCAACATAACACGAATCTTTTGCCGACTTTTGGCCGTCTTTAGTCGTTCCTTAATATGAACAATATTCTCGGTAGTTTTGTGAATACTTTCTGGACCTGTAAGTTGTCTATCCCCTACTTCATTCCAACAAATATAAGACTAAACTTTCTACCATACAGTGCCTTGAATGGTTGATCATTAATGCTCTCATGATAACTATTGTTGTAAGAAAACTCGGCTAATGGTAGATATCTATCCCAAACGTTTCCAAAATCAAAGACACATGCGTGAAGCATGTCTTCTAATGTATGAATGGCCTTCTCACTCTGACCATCTATTTGTGTGTGATATGCGGTGCTCATATCCAGTTGAGTCCCCAAAGCTTCTTGTAATGATTGCCAAATCCTTGAGTAAATCGACTGTTTTGGTCTGAAGTAATAGATATAGAAACTCCATGTCTAGACACAATTTCTTTCATATACAAACGAGTCAACTTCTCCATTTTATCGATTTCCTTCATAAGCAGGGAGTGTGCAGATTTCGTGAGTTTATAAACAATTACCCAAATGGTGTCATAACCGGCTAAGGTTTTCGGTAACATTGAAAATCCATTGTAATATGTTCCCACTTCCACTTGGGAATCTCAGGTTGTTTTAAAACTCTAGACGGTTTCTCATGTTCAACTTTCACTTTCGAACATGTCAAACATTTTGCTACATATGTAGCAACGTCTGCCTTTAAATTAGGCCACCAATAATGCTCCTTGAGATCATGGTACATCTTCCTGGATCCAGGATGAATTGATTATCTAAATTTATGAGCTTCATCTAATACCAGCTTTCTCAGTTCACCAAACTTTGGGACCCAAATACGTCCTTCAAAATAACGAGTTCCATCTTCTCGTACTTCAAACTGTTTACCCAAAATCTTAATCTTCTCACCCTTCACATTTTCTTCTTTCTTGTTGCGCCTTAGGTATTTGCTTTGAGATATTTGTTCGGATAGTCATATTTAGAGCTCGGACTCTTAGAGGTTTAACTCTTTCTTTCTAACTCAAGGCATCAGCTACTAAATTAGCCTTTCCAGGATGATAGCAGATTTCACAATCATAGTTTTTTTTAACAATTTGACCCAGCGGCGTTGTCTCATGTTCAGATGTTTTTAGTCAAAAATGTGCTGAAAGCTCTTAGGACCAGTGAATACTGCATATTTGGTTCCATAGAGATAATGTCTCCACATCTTAAATGATAAAGCTACGACACCCAACTCCAAATCAAGGGTTGTATAGTTTTGTTCATGTATCTTTGGCTGTCATAAAGCATAAGCAATAACTATGGTTCATTGCATCAAAACTCAAACAAAACCCTGGCTCGAAGCATCGTAGTATATAAGAAAGTCGTCGTTCCCTTCAAGTAGTGACAGGATAGGTGCCAAGGTCCGTTTCTTCTTCAATAATTGGAACGCGATTTCCTGCTCAGAAGTCAGTCATATTTCTTTCCTTTATGTGTTAGTGCTGTCAGCAGTTTTGCTACATGAGAAAAATCTTGAATAAATCTCCGGTAGTAACCAGCCAGTCCTAAAAATTGATGTATCTGCATCGAAGTCTTTGGAGCCTCCCATTTTTTAGTGGCTTCAATCTTGGCAGGATCAACTTGAATTCCATGGCTACTAACAACGTGACCGAGGAATTTCACCTCCTTCAACCAAAACTCATACTTGGAGAATTTAGGGTATAGTTCTTATTTTCTTAACAGTTCTAGCACCAATACGAAGTGTTGCTCATGCTCTTGGTCATTCTTTTTATAAATCCGAAAATCATCAATAAAGACAATAACAAAATTTTCTAGATACGGACTACACACACGGTTCATAAGATCCATGAACACAGCTAGCGCGTTAGTCAATCCGAATAGCATAACCAAAAACTCATAATGACCGTAGTGTGTTCTGAATGCGGTCTTTAAATAATCTTCCTCCTTAACACGCAGATGATGATATCCTGAATGAAGATTAATTTTGGAATAAACGAAAGATCCTTGAAGTTGATCCAATAAATCGTCGATTCTAAGAAGAGGATAACGATTCTTGATAGTTAATTTATTCATCTCACAGTAGTCGATGCATAAATGGAATGAACCATCTTCTTTCTTAACAAATAAAACAGGTGATCCCTACAGGGATGAACTGGATCGAATAAACCCTTTCTCCAACAACTCTTGAAGTTGGCTAAATAATTCTTGAAGTTTGGATGGAGCAAGTCTGTAGGGCGCACATGCTACAGGCATAGCTCCAGGTGTAAGATTAATTTGAAATTCTACTGCTCTGTGCGGTGGAAGTCCGGGTAGGTCTTCGGACAACACTTCAGAAAAGTCTCTGACAATTGCTACATCACCCAACTGTCTCTCCTTTTGATCAGGTTTTCTCACATGAGCTAGAATAGCATGACAACCCTTCCTTAGATAGTTCTGGGCCTTCAAACAACTGATGAGGTTCAACTGTTTGCATTTTTTGTCTTTAAAAATTAATGGTGGTTCCTCGTTCTCACGAGAAATCCAAATAACCTTATCCTAACAGACACTCTTAGCTCTATTCTTGGAAAACCAATCCATACTAATCACAACATCAAAACTGCCTAGCTTTTGTAGGTATCAAATCTACTTCAAAGCTTCTATCGGCCAAAACTATATTAAAATTTTGATACACATTTTCAGCCTTAAGTATCTTACCATTAGCTACTTCTACTGTATATTTTTTGTTTAAAGATGATAATGGATCTTAGGACTTAAGTCGCGAGACACAAAATTCAAATCCGGCCCAGAATCAAATAAGACATAAACCAATAATTTATTGATTGAAAACGTACGTGTAACCAATTCGCGATCTTCTTCTGCTCCCTGAGCATTAATATTGAACGCTAGCCCACGAGCAATCCGAATAGAATTCTTCTTTTTAGGACATTGGTCACGAAAGTGGCCTGTCTTTCCGCACCCAAAACAAGTCTTCGGCACACTAAGATTAGCTTTAACAACCAGTTTAGTATTAGTAGTAGAACTCTTACAATCTCTGCTAATATGGCCCTGTTTATTACACTTCTCACACACCACAATGCAGAAACCAATATGGTGCTTGTAACATCTTGGGCACTGATTATGCTGATTTGGGTTTGAAGTATTCTATCTCTTCTGCTAATGCTGGTTCGAATTTCGGTTACCATCCCATTTCCTTTTACCTTCATCCTTTTTATCAATACTGTCACTAGTGTCCCCAGACGGAGTTTTCTTCCCTCGGCTGTAACCTGATCCACAAGCTTATGAGCCATGGCCATAGCTGCCTCGATTGTTTGGGGATCATGAGATGCACCCCTTACTTCGATTGATTCTGACAGACCCTCAATCTTGAGAGTTTCAGTTGCCATCAACGTCAGACACATTAGAACTAACTCGAAGAATCGCTGATCAGAAGCGTCAATGTCGGTACCCTTCATCTTCAAGTTCTTCAACTTATTCTCGAGCTTCTTAATTTCGCCCCTAGGGCAGTAGCGATTAATTAATCTCTGCTTGAAGTCTCCCCAAGCGAGACCATAAGCTTCATCATTGCCAATAAATTGAACATATGAATTCCACCATGTCAGAGCACTGTTGATCAGTGTACATGTGGCAAATTTAACTTTATCCTCTTCTCGAACATTATTCACCCTAAATACGGATTCTAGCTTTTCAAACCAGCGCGTGAGACCGACAGGTCCCTCAACACCACTGAACTCTTGTGGTTTGCTTCCCATGAATGTATTATACGAACAAACACCTTGATTTCTGTTGTTGTTGTTGTTGTTGTTGTTGTATTGTTGTTGTTGTTGTTGGCTGCAGCCATAGCAGCAGTTGCAGCAGCAATCCCTTTTGCATGTATACGATGAAAGCGAGCTTCGTTTGACTCTCATGGAGGCATGATCTTCAAGAACAGAATAACACTCAGGTTAGTATTAAAGATAATACCAAGTGTCATGAATAAAAAAATAGAATAGATAAAAAATAGAAATTAACTTGTATAACTCAATGTTAAGTGTTAAGGTATAATAATGATATATGTATACGGTACATAACATGATAAGAATCATATTCCACATATAGCGTATAACATAATAATAATCACATACAATACATAACATGATAATAATCATATTCCACATACAGTATAACGAACCAATAAATAACATGTAAATGCAATAGATAGATAATCCATAATCCATAATATCATTAAAATAAATCGTACCAAAACCTGGCATAATACACCGTACATGTCTCAAAATGATAATTAAGAAATAAATAAAATTTCTAATATGTGGAAATAAATGAAATCTCATGTCATAACATGTATTCACTTCTTCCCACTTCTAGTCGAGTAAGCTGGACCTTCCTCCGTTTTCACCGTAGCCTCGAACCCACGCAGCATCTCTTGTGCGTCTGAAAGAGCTGTCTCGAGACTGAGAATCCTCTCCTCATACTGAGCATATTTCTCCTTGCTCTGCTGAGCTTGTTGGTGTAGCCGGTCCTCAAGCTCATACATGAAACCCTTCAAAGCCGCCATATGTGCCTGTGGCTGGATTGTTGTCTCTGGAGGCGGTGTAACTCGGAAGACCTCAGTAATAGCATTCACCCGGTTCTCTATCGGAAGTTTCCGATTTGTGTGAATCCTAAACATAGTATACATGTGAACAAGAGCATCAGGTACTTGGGCAGACGCGAGCACAACCTTCGAAGTCAGTGTCTCTTCTGAATTCGACATTTATCACAGTAATCACGAGTATAGATAGGAAGAAGAATAAGATAGATATAAATAATGATAAGATAATCATAAAATGTATAATAATGCTCGAAAGCTATAGGTTGGGATGTAGACTAGACTCAAATGGACCCTATTGACTCAGGTTAACCACATTAATGCAACCAAGTTCCCTACAACCAGAGCTCTAATACTAATTGAAACGTCCCGTGAAATACCACTTGATGACCAACTTTACTCATCGATCCCACAGCTAGGTTATAACAAATATATGAAACATTTGGAATAAACTTTATTTATTAAATAGATTTCCAAAGATGGAAATTGACATAAATAGTAAGTCTTAAAGATAAAACCAACTTTTAAAATACGGTGATTCATGCATCAACAATAACCAAAACATTTAATACTGTAATAAAATATGAAAGAAAAATAATAGTTTTAAAATCTGCAACTCCATATGCAGACCTCTAAATCGCAGCAGAAGCAAGCAAATCAATCACCTAAGAATAAAACATGCAAGAAAATATCAACAATAATGTTGATGAGTTATAGGTTTAGTATTGCAGACAATATTTAAATTAGACCACAAGATTTTTATGTTTGGAAACATTTATAAAAGTTCTATATCCATGAGCACTCGGTAACTTAGCCTAACTCATAAGTATTACCCTTGAATATTTATATATGCACCGTAACATGTGTACCAACTTGAAGTACTATACATCCATTAAGAATTAGCGCGACAAGCACGGACGGGGCGGTCGGGCCCAATAGATCTATCAATAGGATTCGTGCCTACCGGTGTCAGAAACCAGTAATTAAAACTTAGCAAATTAGGGAATGTTTTGTTACAACTCAAAGTAGAATAATTTGATTACTTGTGTCTAACATGTAAAGATAAAAGCGTGTATTCTCATCCCAAAAAGATTAAAAAGATTAAAAAGATGGGACTATAACTCACCTTAAGCGCACAGTATATAGATCACATGCGTGCATAGATAAAATGATTAAAGATGATCAAGACTCCAACCAATATACGAGAATAGGTCAATAAACTTAGGTGGGCCAATGTATAAAAGTTCTAGTGCTTGAAGTGGCTTTGAATAAATGATTAAAGTTTTGATTAAATTAAAGTGTTAAGTATACTTTCTATTTTTGGAAACTTTCTATTTTTGGAAAGTTTCTATATTTGGAAAGTTTCCATTGTTTGGAAAGTTTTCTTATTTAGAAAGTTTCTTTATTTAGAAAGTCAACTCAAGTCAACCGAAAGTCAAACGAGAAAGTTAACTAAGAAAGTCAACCGAAAAGTCAACTCCGAAAACTTTAGCCAACTTTGATATTTTAATATAGAATTAATTTTAATATCATACGTTATATTATTATATGATATAATATAAGTATTTAATTTATTATATCATAAGTTTAATTAAATTAAGTTAATTTAAGTAACTTAACATAAGTTAAATGATATAATAGATATAACATAAGTGTTTAATTAGATTATAATTAATTAAATAATTAATTAATTAATTTGTATAAGTATAAGTCTTTAATTAAAATAAATATCCATAAGTATTTAATTAATTTGTATAATCATAGATTAATAGTATAATATTAATCATATTATAAGTATTTAATTAATATTGAAATATTAATTATTTTATAAGTATTTAATTAATATAGGAATATTAAGTATATCATAAGTCATTATTTTAATGATTATATCATAAGTGTTTAATTAAATTATTATAATAATAAGAAGTAATTGAATAATTAATTACCATAATTATGTAATAATTAAATGATATCATAAGTATTAAATAATTAATTAATAACTAATTAATATCATAAGTATTTATATTTAATTATCATTAAAATAAGTTTTATTAATAATAATTAAATTATTAGTTATCATAAGTTTAATTATTAGAATAATTAAATTACATAACATAAGTATTAATTAAATAATTTAATTAAATACATATCATAAGTTTAACTAATAATAATTATTAATCATATAACCTATGTATTTTAATAATATTAGAAAATATTATTATATCATAAGTTTAATATTTTTGTTATAAGTTTTTATAATAGGAATTCATCGGGTTGTATTTTATTACACAGGTGTCGGTTTTTAACGAGCCACATATGAATCTTTACCTAAAAGATGACCCTGACACATTGATCAAGTCAAAAGGTTCCAGAAATAGCACACAAACTGAGGACATATCTGTTGTTCATAATATATATATTTTTATTTTGATCGAAACTTGTTTGATTCGTATCTTTTGATCCGTTCATTCGTTTAACGCGTATCCTACACGAAAATTGCACCACTCAATGAAAGGATTTCAATGAGCTACAAATTCATGTTAAAACACGTGGAAAGGATCCCAAAATTACTGATCAAATGACTAATCCGTTTTTGATTAACCGAAATATACGATTTTTAACACAATTAATTAATCCAAATTTCACCACTACAATATATAAGCACTTGTATGTAACACCTTGATTTTTTAACCAGGAAAAAATCATGTCGCAACTTATGCTGTCGCGTCGCGACATGTGGCGGCCAGATCTGGGCTGTTTTGCAATTATTGAAAAATAAGGAGGGTGTTTTGGTCTTTTCACTTAAGGCCGGTTTATACACTCTAGGGGACTGGAAACCCTCATTTTCCAAATCTAAACCTTCAATTTAGAGAGAGTGGAAGAGAGCTTGAGCTTAGAGTGAGAAAGTGCTAAGAACATGGAGAAGGAGCTTGATTCTCAACAAAGTTCAAGAATTAAAGTTGTTGCTCTTAGTCCTAGATACATTTTGGTAGTGATGGTAAGTCCTAACTCCGAATTTCAAATTTAACTTGAGATTTATGTGTAGGGTTTGATGTAACATCGTACAATTTTTTTTAATTTTTAATTTTTTTTATAAATCACAACGGAATCATAAACATTTATTATATTTAGAAACATAATTAAGTAATAAGACAAGACACGGTTATTACAATAACCAGGTGTTACGTTATTACAAAAAACCATAATATATTAGTATACCAAAATACATACATCAGAGTGAAGCCTTTCAAACATATCCAACAACAACTTCTCCCAAAAGCTCTAACATGCAATGTCTAACCTGCAAGGGAGGAACTGTGAGGGATTAGCATAAAGCTAAGTGAATGGAAATATCCTAACAGTCATAGGCATCTAGCATCAAGCTAAGTACAAAGACATACATCAACAAGATATACTAGAATGATAACACTAGGCTCGGCTGCTCGTACATGCCATTAACTACTAGCTGATCGGGCTAGAGTTTATCGAAAGTTCCTGTTACTGTCTCCCTCGCATAGTAATCCAAACGCAGGGGATGCATCATTCAAACTATACTACAAGAATAGTAACTCTTGAACACAACCTGACAGCAAGGTTGACCTTATGCTCAACTTTATACCCAAAGCTGATTACCGACTAGATATCGTAGCTGATAATACCCAAGTGCACATAATCATCACATAAGCATAAACAACATCTGCTGTAGTGACCCGAACTTTTCCATGTTTATATATATTAAATGAAATTGTTAATTATATGATTAAGTGTTTCCAACATGTTAAGAAATCAAACTTGTTAAGACTTGATTAATTGAAATAGGTTTTATATAGATAATTGACCACCCAAGTTGACCGGTGATTCACGAACGTTAAAACTTGGAAAAACTATATGATGTCATATATATGGATATATATATATATATATATATATATATATATATATATATATATATATATATATATAGTTAACATGGTATTATGATAAGTAAACATATCATTAAGTATATTAACAATGAACTACATATGTAAAAACAAGACTACTAACTTAAGGATTTCGAAACGAGGCATATATGTAACGATTATCGTTGTAACGGCATTTAATTGTATATATATCATATTAAGATATATTAATACATCATAATATCATGATAATGTTATAATTTAACATCTCATTTGATATAATAAACAATGGGTTAACAACACTTAACAGGATCGTTAACCTAAAGGCTTCAAAACAACATTTACATGTAACGACTAACGATGACTTAACGACTCAGTTAAAATGTATATACATGTAGTGTTTTAATATGTATTCATACACTTTTGAAAGACTTCAAGACAATTATCAAAATACTTCTAGTTAACAAAAATGCTTACAATTACATCCTCGTTCAGTTTCATCAACAATTCTATTCGTATGCACCCGTATTCGTACTCGTACAATACACAGCTTTTAGATGTATGTACTATTGGTATATACACTCAAATAATCAGCTTTTAGCAGCCCATGTGAGTCACCTAACACATGTGGGAAACATCATTTGGCAACTAGCATAAAATATCTCATAAAATTACAAAAATATTAGTAATCATTCATGACTTATTTACATGTAAACAAAATTATACATCCTTTATATCTAATCCATATACCAACGACCAAAAACACCTACAAACATTTTTATTCTTCAATTTTCTTCATCTAATTGATCTCTCTCAAGTTCTATCTTCAAGTTCTAAGTGTTCTTCATAAATTCTATAAGTTCTAGTTTCATAAAATCAAGAATACTTCCAAGTTTGCTAGCTTACTTCCAATCTTGTAAAGTGATCATCCAACCTCAAGAAATCTTTTTTATTTACAGTAAGATATCTTTCTAATACAAGGTAATACTCATATTCAAACTTTGATTCAATTTCTATAACTATAACAATCTTATTTCGAGTGGAAATCTTACTTGAACTTGTTTTCGTGTCATGATCCTGCTTCAAGAACTTTCATGCCATCCAAGGACCCTTTGAAGCTAGATCTATTTTTCTCATTTCCAGTAGGTTTATCCACAAAACTTGAGGTAGTAATGATGTTCATAACATCATTCAATTCATATATATAAAACTACCTTATTTGAAGGTTTAAACTTGAAATCACTAGAACATAGTTTAGTTAATTCTAAACTTGTTCGCAAACAAAAGTTAATCCATCTAACTTGACTTTTAAAATCAACTAAACACATTTTATATATCTATATGATATGCTAACTTAATGATTTAAAACCTGGAAACACGAAAAACACCGTAAAACCGGACATACGCCGTCGTAGTAACACCGCGGGCTGTTTTGGGTTTGATAATTAAAAACTATGATAAAATTTGATTTAAAAGTTGTTCTTCTGGGAAAATGATTTTTATTATGAACATGAAACTATATCTAAAAATCATGGTTAAACTCAAAGTGAAAGTATGTTTTCCCAAATGGTCATCTAGACGTTGTTATTTCGACTGAAATGACTACCTTTACAAAAACGACTTGTAACCTATATTTTTGACGATAAACTTATACTTTTTCTGTTTAGATTCATAAAATTAAGTTCAATATGAAACCAAAGCAATTTGATTCACTCAAAACGGATTTAAAACGAAGAAGTTATGAGTAAAACAAGATTGGATATTTTTTGATTGTTGTAGCTACGGGAAATATTGTAACAATTCTATACAAATCATATCCTAGCTAACTTATATTGTATTATACATATATTCTAATATATTATGTAATCTTGGGATACCATAGACACGTATGCAAATGTTTTGACATATCATATTGACCCATCTATATATATTATTTGGAACAACCATAGACACTCTATATGCAGTAATGTTGGAGTTAGCTATACAGGGTTGAGGTTGATTCCAAAAATATATATACTTTGAGTTGTGATCTAGCCTGAGACGTGTATACAATGGGTCGTGGATTGATTCAAGATAATATATATCTATTTATTTCTGTACATCTAACTATGGACAACTAGTTGTAGGTTACTAACGAGGACAGCCGACTTAATAAACTTAAAACAGTAAAACGTATTAAAAATATTGCAAATATATTTTGAATATAATTTGATATATATGTACATATTTGTTATAGGTTCGTGAATCTACCAGTGGCCAAGTCTTACTTCCCGACGAAGTAAAAATCTGTGAAAATGAGCTTTAGTCCCACTTTTAAAATCTAATATTTTGGGATGAGAATACATGCAGTTTTATAAATGTGTTACGAAATAGACCCAAGTAAATGAAACTACATTATATGGGTGAATGATCGAAGCCGAATATGCCCCTTTTTAGCTTGGTAGCCTAAGAATTTGGGAACAGACCCCCAAATTGACGCGAATCCTAAAGATAGATCTATCGGGCCCAACAAGCCCCATTCTAGAATTTGGAATGCTTTAGTAATTCGAAATTATCATATTTGATGGGTGTCCCGGAATGATGGGGATATTCTATATGCATCTTGTTAATGTCGGTTACCAGGTGTTCACCATATGAATGAATTTTATCTCTATGTATGGGATGTATATTGAAATATGAAATCTTGTGGTCTATTATTATGATTTGATAATATATAGGTTAAACCTATAACTCACCAACATTTTTTGTTGACATTTTAAGCATGTTTATTCTCAGGTGATTATTAAGAGCTTCCGCTGTTGCATACTAAAATAAGGACAAGATTTGGAGTCCATGCTTGTATGATATTATGTAAAAACTGCATTCAGGAAACTTATTTTTGATGTAATATATTCTTATTGTAAACCATTATGTAATGATCGTGTGTAAACCGTAAAATTTAAATTATCATTATTTGATAATCTACGTAATGCTTTTTAAACCTTTATCGATAAAATAAAGGTTATGGTTGTTTTAAAAATGAATGTAGTCTTTGAAAAACGTCTCATATAGAGGTCAAAACCTTGCACCGAAATCAATTAATATGGAACGTTTATAATCAATATGAACGGGACATTTCAGTTGGTATCCGAGCGTTGGTCTTAGAGAACCAGAAATTTGCATTAGTGTGTCTTATCGAGTTTGTTAGGATACATTAGTGAATCTGGACTTCGACCGTGTTTTCTTTAAAAAAGATTGCTTAACACTTTTGTTGGAAACTATATATTATTAACATGTAAATATTATGTGATATATTAACCTCTTAATGTGTTTGATATTGTGTGATAGATGTCTACCACTAGTACAAATCCCATCGACTCACCTAATAATAATGAAGAGTCGAATATAATTTGGGAAGATTCACAAATTCCCGAAGAGGAACCGGAAGAAGAGGAACCGGAAGAAGAGGAACTAGAAGAAGAGGAATCAGAAGAGGAGGAACCGGAAGAAGAAGAGGTTCCGGAGGAAGAAATATTGATACCTATAGTAAATCGATTAAAAAAAGAAAATCCTCAACCAACGGACCAAAGTTAATAATGGTCAATGGTGTTTCCGCCGAGGAAGCAAAATATTGGGAAGATTATCAATTTTTCGATGAATCGGATCCTGATGAGGATTCCGATGATGTTATAGAAATTACCTCAACCCAATTTAATAAAGCGAAAGAAAATAATAAGGGAAAAGGTATAAAAATAGAGAAACCTGATTCCAACCCCGATGAACTTTATATGTATCGGCAACATCCGTATTTTCCTAAAATGTAACAATGACTCGGGAACCTCTAAACCATCAGGTTTTTCTAAACCATTGTGGAAAATGACAGCTCGTATTAGAGGAACACCATATATTCCTAGAAAATTAGGAAAACGAACCAAGTTCGAAGAAGAAGAACTAGTGATTCAGATTAGAGGGTTGTAATCATGTTGTGTATTATATGTATTGTAGTGTGCTTGTACTTTTATGTTCTATGTAAAAATTGCTTGTATTGTTTGTTAATTATCTTTTACAAATCTAATCCCTGTATATTTTACAGTATAAAAATAAAATGGACGTTAAGGGTAGACAACCGAATATTTTAGAAGATCTACCAGAGGATATGATTGAGCAAATCTTGTCTAGAGTCGGTCAGAATTCATCAGCACAATTAATTATGGCAAAATTAACTTGTCAAACATTTGAAAGACTTTCCAGAAATGCCTTAGTTTATAAAAGGCTTTCCTTTGATAGGTGGGGTATATCACATTGGGGAGACCGTAAGTTACGCCATGTTTTCTTTAAAGCGTTAAATGCGGGGAACCTGTAACGACCCGGATTTTTCCAATCGTTTTATACTTATGAGATTAATATTTACATAAATTAAACCTTACCAACATGATAAGCAATCCAAATTGTTGAGACTTATGTTTTTGAAAAGAGTTTTACACAACGTTTGACCGTCCAATTTGACCGATGATATCACGAACTATATAACATACAATAATTATACGTTTGTGTATATATATGTATTTATATATATTTAACATGATCTAAGGATGGTTTAACATCTCATTGTGTACTAATGACAATGAGTTACAAGTATATTTTGAAACTACTAACTTAAGTTTTCAAAACGATAACTATACGTAACATTCTTTGATATATATACTTATAACCTATAATTCTTATACATGTATCGTATATATAATGTATTTAATCACTTTTTAAGGACTTAAATACATAAAACAATATAAGTATATTCACAAAAGATAGCTATATTTGAATTCTCATTCCGTTTCCTCAAGATTTCTATACGTATATGTAGGGTATATGTACCCGTATCATACCCAGCTTCTATATGTATTTACTATTGGTATATACAAATCAAATCAACATCCTAATCAATATTATTACTTCCCTAGATATGAGGTAACTAGGATTTGTCAAGTAGCATGAATTATTAGTAAGAAAACAAAATTAGGAATCCTTTTCTTTCTTTATAAACTAAAAACGTTTTTATGAATGAACACCATTTCTTCACTCCATTTTCTCATACCTACACCCTCATTTCTCTCTCAAAATACTCCTAACTTCATACTTGATCATCTCCAAGCATTTTACCCATCATTTAGCTTCAATTACAAGCCTTAAATACCATAAGAAAACTCTTTCAAGAACATATCAAAATCACCACCCATTTGAAGAAGTATACTTCCAACCTTTTGATCTAACTCCACCACTCTTTGATTCCATGATTTTTTCTTCTCTCTTACAGTAACTTTGTCCAAGTAACTTGAGGTAGTAACCTTGTTCATAATCTTGTTCGATTCATAATTATATAGCTATCTTATTTTATGTTGTAAAATTTTAACAACAAGAACATAGTTTGAATGATTTCAAACTTGTTTGCAAACTAAATAGATCCTTCTAACTTAACTTTTAAAACACTTTAAGACCTGTAATATATCATAATGATATGCTAACTTAACAAGATATAACTTGGTTTTACAAAGAACACCTTAAAAACTGAATCTACGTCGTCGGAGTGCAACCGGGGGCTGTTTTGGGTTGGATAATTAAAAACCATCTTGAAGTTTGAATTGGAAGTTCATATTCTGGAAAAATGATATTTCTTATGAATATGTTAACACATAAAAATTTCATGGGTTAACTCAAAGTGTAAGTATTTTTAGAAAAATGATCATTAAATGTTGTTTTTATGATGGAAAATGATCACTTTCATAAGTTTTACCAAAGTTTGACCTATAACCTGTAATTTCGAATACAAACTAAGGTATTTTCAGTTCATATTCTTAAAATTTGACTCGATCCAAGGAAGTGGCAAGTTGAACCAACAAAAACAGAGTTGTAATGAAGAAACTACGACTAAAACAAGATTGGATATCCGAAGCTAGTTTAGCTATGAAAATATTTGAAGATAAAGTAAATTAATCATATCTTTTCTAATTAATATGATATTTTATATATAATTACTTATGATTTGATTTTATATATTTCAGGACCACCCGTAAACAACACGAGAAGATTAATCATAAGACCTCATGATTGTACGCAACACGTCATTTGACAACACGGTACTTTATGTACGCAACACGTCATTTGACAACATGGTACCATGGGTCGAGATTAATTCTGATCAATACGAATACAATGGGGTCTTTATTTATTTTATTGAGCAACTAATTGTGGACCACTAACATCCGACTGCTAACTACGGACTAAGTAAATATTAAAAGTATTATAAGTGTATATATATATATGTAACGATTACTTGAAAAGAAAATATGTTGATATATTATATATATATATGGTTAGGTTCGTGATATCTATCGGAGACCAAGTCGAGTTAAATACCTTCAAGGCAAAAGTGAGTATATAGTCCCACTTTTAAACTCTAAATATTTCGGGATGAGAATACATGCATTTTATGATTTACGTTATGGACACAAGTGATAAAAAAATATATTCTACGTTGAGTTGTACCACTGGCATACTTCCCTGTAGCTTGGTAACTACTATTTACATGTGGTATTGTAAACGCGAATCCTGTTGATAGATCTATCGGGCCTGACAACCCCAACCGGACTGGACGACCCGCACAGTACTTCGTTTCGGTGACTACACTTGGTACAGTGTAGTGAGATTTCATAATAAAGGGAATATGTGACGTTGATTAAATGTTAAGTATGGTTATCAAGTGCTCAACCACTTAGAATATTTTTATTAAAACGTTTATGTATATGAAATCTTGTGGTCTATATTTATAATGCTGCTAGCATTATACCTATATCTCACCAACTTTATGTTGACGTTTAAAGCATGTTTATTCTCAGGTTCCTAGAAGTCTTCCGCTGTTTGACTATATGTTAGAGAAACCATGTACATGGAGTCATACATGTTTTATTCGAGGAAGCATTGCATTCACAAAATCATCACCGTGTATTTATTTTAACTGCATTGTCAACGGAAGTATTCTTGTAAACTTTTATTTACGGTGATTGTCTATATGTAGAAATCATCAGATGTCGAAAACATTGAATTTTAAATATTCATTTATGGTATATATTTTCAAAAGAATGCAATGTTTATAAAACGTATCATATAGAGGTCAAATGCCTCGCGATGTAATAATATGTTATTGTATTCGTCCCTATGGATTGGGTCGGGTCGTTTCATGTGGTATCAGAGCGGTGGTCTTAGCGAACCAGGTCTGCATTAGTGTGTCTAACTGCTAAATCGTTAGGTTGCATTAGTGAGTCTGGACTTCGACCGTGTCTGCATGTCAAAATTTTGCTTATCATTTTGTGTCGAAAATCATCTACTTATCATCTGTAGGAAATTACCTGCTTATCATCTTAAGTCTAAATGCATCTTACTGCATTCATTGCATGAATGGTGTATAGACAAAATTCATATCTTAGCGTATTTGCTAATTCATATCTACGCGTATCTGTTACTGTAAACTTTGTCTGACATATTCCGTAAATCCCTTCGTAATCTATGAGATCTTTTGTTCTATATATGTGGATATTCTATATAATTAGAATACCTCCCGATAGCCGGAAAATCATTTCATATCGAAAAATCCTTTATTCAATCATACGAAATGGAACTCGTCACTAGTTGAAGTCCCTCGGATTCCGATATGGAATACCACTCAAGCTCCGAAAGCAGTGTGACCGGAATGGATCAACCAATCAGTCATCATCTATTTTGGATGGATTGAGGATGGGTTTGTAGCCTCCTCAATCATTGGAGACAAGAAGAAGGTGATCCCTTCCATCCACCAAATTGCCCTCTTGACGATGAACCTGAAGCACTTACCGGAGAACCTGTTCGAGAAACCATTTTCTCTCTCATTTCCAGAATATCTCGTCACGATTATATACTACATCAAATTCTAGATTTTATTTATCCGCTCGTCCGAACCGACAATCACCCCGGTGTAATAGAAGAAGTCAACGAGCTTCGCACTCGGGTAGTGGCTTTGGAGAATACGGTACGAAGGTTACAAACACCATCAGCAGCATCAGCAGCATAACTAGTACCGTCAATAACATCAACATCGCAAGCCTCAATACCTTAAGCACCAGCAGCATCACCAGCATCAACGTTATCACCATCATCAACATCAACAGGATCATTACCACCACCAACAATCACATCCGCATCACACGCCTCAATATCACCATCCGTACCTCGGATATCAACGTCACACGCACCATAGATACCAAGAAGTACCAACAACAACAAACGATGAAGTATTGATTCATAACTTCATCGGAGAAACATTCTGTGGTGATTATGTAATCTCTAAAGACATAGAGATTACCTATTTCTGCCTTAACCATAAATCAGATGAGTGGACAGAAATGATAAAAGGAAGAGTAGAAACCCCGACAAGAATGATGCGTAAGGTACAAGCTAGACTTGTTTTACCAACAGCATCAGCAGTACCCTTAGTCTCACCAACACAGTCAGTGCTGTCAACATCGTTAGAATCGTCAGCAACTTTAACATCACAAGCTCCACCAGTTCAAGAATCACCGTGGACATCATCAATAACGTGTATATTGCATCAACGAGTTATGAAGTATTAACTCATTCTTCTGAAGAATTTATATAAATATTTTATATATATGAATTCGGAAACCAAAATAAATCTTTTCGTACTAAGCTATTAAGTATGAATTGAAAAAGGGTAGATACTACTCTTTTAAATTCATACTACAAATATGCAATGATGTACGTCCTTTGTCAGCAACTTAATCATCGTTAACTACAATCCCTGTTTTAATTCAATGAATTTCGTTTTATAATAAATCAAGTGTATTATTCAATAATATGTTTGATTTTACCCTTTCATCTTCAATGTACTCGAAGCTTACTGGGAAACAACATTCATATCTTGCGAAGTTAGCAAGAGTTTAATGAGTATCAGCATGATTCACTAAGGAAATATATACAAGAATAAATAATGAAGTATTGATCCATAACTTCATTAATATTCTGTGAAGAATATGTGGTTCCTAATCATTTTAGAGATTACTTATTCTAGCTCAAACTGAAAATCAAATGAGTCTAATATTATATTGACTTATTAAATTCATGATTACATCTGAAGAAGATATATATGTGCATATATTTTCATAAAGATTGTAATAAAATTCTCTGGTACAAAACATTACCTGTAATTTTTTTTTTAACGGGTAGGTAATACCCGAGAGATATATAAATTCACAATTAATATGATTATATTCTTCGACTCTGATTCAACAATCATCAACTATACTCTCTACCTTCACAATAATATACATTCTTTCATAGAAATCAAAACAACCATTCTCATCCAAATTTGATTACAACAAAACGAAATCCAAGTCAAGACTTAACAGAAGACATCACTCTTAGGACTCTTACATCTTTCAAAACTATACTTTGACTTCAAAACTATGCTAGAACATCATTCAATTCTTGGAACCCAGAAAAATATTTGTATCATTCAAAGTCCTAAAACATCATATGTATATTAACAATTACAATCTATGATCAAACCCTTTGAAATTCCTGAAGACACTTCAAATAATGGACAATCGAGATGATGATCCAACCACACATTAACCGCAGTCTTGCACCTGAAAAGCTCTCGAAACCAAGGACATAATTTAACACGTATCCGCGTTAAATCTTTTAGCATTTATTAGCAAAAATAACTTTGCGATTCCTTTTCAAAATAGCAAATTTTGTCACAGTTTCAGCAAGTCAACCTGGACTTTCCATTTGAAGTAGCCTTATTATAACCTGTAATACATACGATTACCCTTTTGTTACCAGGGAACCTTTTATATTCTACGACATTATCAGCAGATGTACCAGCGACTCGTTACCCCTTTGGCAGAATCAACAATTGGTATTTTGAAATCTCGCAGCATTTCTATTTCGGCAGTTATATATATATATATATATATATATATATATATATATATATATATATATATATATATATATATATATATATATATACAACGTCTATCCCCAAGAATTACATATTTCAAATGTGAAGTTTCTGAAAAATGCTCCAGTCTACGAATTAGTGCTATTAAGTTTTGGAAAAGACTGATAAAGTGGTAAAGACAGTAGACAACAATTATGGTCAGAAGTTTGACAATAAAGAATAATAGATTGGAAAAGCTCGAACGAAAAATTTGGTACTGGAAAACGGATTGACCAAAGTACAAAGGAGGTCGTGGACAAATCACAATGACGAAATCTACCTTCAAAGGATTCAAATGATTCAGTGTCTGCTGAAACCGTTAGTAAGAACCTTACTCCTTATTCTAAACCTTCACAGACAGATTTTCCGCGTCATTCCCTGATCTTAGATATTCTAAGATATCATCGTATTTTTCATTATAAATATCTCCGATATTCCTGAAGATATATTCCCAACTATCCTCATCAAAAATCATTTATCTCTTCACAATATTTGCGTTACAACATAAAAGAAACTGTGTTAGTTTCTAAATTCTAAAAAATTCGAGTTTAAAATATGAATGTTTTGAAGAAGTGTTGGAAACTGAAGCATGAATTAGTATAATATAATGACACTTGATCAACGTGATTATATTACAGTAATTCATGCTGAGTTTCTAAATGGAACATAATGATTCACAGATCATAACGTCATCATGTGCCATGTTACACAACTCTTATATTCTACCCAATCTCCAAACATATTAAGAACATATCTCCTTGATAATTCTATCTTTTCGGACATTCTGGTAACTTACCAAATCAAGATCGTGCAATTACTCTTTCCTTCTTAGAACATTAACTATGTTTATTTCAAAATCCATACCTACGAATTCCGGACCATTATTCGCTTGACTCGAAGTCGGGAAGAGGAAACAGAAGTATGGAACAGTTGAATATAAAAGAAAATATAAAGCTCGACAACAACAAATAAATTACAAACCATGTATATCAATACGTATTGCAACGTAAAGGCACGGGAGAATTAACAATACTATAACCCCAAGGTAATAGTAGAAATAAATAAAATCCTCCGGAGGTAGATGAAAAAGAAGAATGACAGAGATGAAAGTTAAGAGTATATCCAGGATCAGTACTGGATGAATCATACTGATAAATGTTTTAAAGTATGAATTGAGGGAGGAAGAATAGAAGGTATGAGTTGTAAGGAAATGAAGGGAGGTGGATTTATAGTAAAAGATCCGACAGAGCAATCAAAATAGATGATCGCATTTAAAGCGGATTCTAATTTCCTTGATTATCGAAGAATCAAATCTCATTATGAAGATTTTACTCCAAATCTCTTGAACTTGGAAATCAATCCTATCTACGTTAAAAGATATGACGAATCTATACCTACTCATTTCACCCTTTGGTGATAGCCTCACTCGTACTCTTCACAAAAATCAAATTGCTTTATCAATATTACTTGATGATAATAAAACTCTAATTTCCAACTCGTATACATCATGAAAACATACTTATTGTCAGCCATGACTATCCCATTCAAATTTCGAGATGAAATTTATTTAACGGGTAGGTACTGTAACGACCCGGATTTTTCCAATCGTTTTATACTTATGAGATTAATATTTACATAAATTAAACCTTACCAACATGATAAGCAATCCAAATTGTTGAGACTTGTGTTTTTGAAAAGGGTTTTACACAACGTTTGACCGTCCAATTTGACCGATGATATCACGAACTATATAACATACGATAATTATACGTTTGTGTATATATATGTATTTATATATATTTAACATGATCTAAGGATGGTTTAACATCTCATTGTGTACTAATGACAATGAGTTATAAGTATATTTTGAAACTACTAACTTAAGTTTTCAAAACGATAACTATACGTAACATTCTTTGATATATATATACTTATAACCTATAATGCTTATACATGTATCGTATATATAATGTATTTAATCACTTTTTAAGGGCTTAAATACATAAAACAATATAAGTATATTCACAAAAGATAGCTATATTTGAATTCTCATTCTGTTTCCTCAAGATTTCTATACGTATATCTTGAGTATATGTACCCGTATCATACCCAGCTTCTATATGTATTTACTATTGGTATATACACATCAAATCAACATCCTAATCAATATTATTACTGCCCTAGATATGAGGTAACTAGGATTTATCAAGTAGCATGAATTATTAGTAAGAAAACAAAATTAGGAATCCTTTTCTTTCTTTATAAACTAAAAACGTTTTTATGAATGAACACCATTTCTTCACTCCATTTTCTCATACCTACACCCTCATTTCTCTCTCAAAATACTCCTAACTTCATACTTGATCATCTCCAAGCATTTTACCCATCATTTAGCTTCAATTACAAGCCTTAAATACCATAAGAAAACTCTTTCAAGAACATATCAAAATAACCACCCATTTGAAGAAGTATACTTCCAACCTTTTGATCTAACTCCACCACTCTTTGATTCCAAGATTTTTTCTTATCTCTTACAGTAACTTTGTCCAAGTAACTTGAGGTAGTAACCTTGTTCATAATCTTGTTCGATTCATAATTATATAGCTATCTTATTTTATGTTGTAAAATTTTAACAACAAGAACATAGTTTGAATGATTTCAAACTTGTTTGCAAACTAAATAGATCCTTCTAACTTAACTTTTAAAACACTTCAAGACCTGTAATATATCATAATGATATGCTAACTTAACAAGATATAACTTGGTTTTACAAAGAACACCTCAAAAACTGAATCTACGTCGTCGGAGTGCAACCGGGGGCTGTTTTGGGTTGGATAATTAAAAACCATCTTGAAGTTTGAATTGGAAGTTCATTTTCTGGAAAAAATTATATTTCTTATGAATATGTTAACACATAAAAATTTCATGGTTTAACTCAAAGTGTAAGTATTTTTAGAAAAATGATCATTAAATGTTGTTTTTATGATGGAAAATAATCACTTTCATAAGTTTTACCAAAGTTTGACCTATAACCTGTGATTTCGAATACAAACTAAGGTATTTTCAGTTCATATTCTTAAAATTTGACTCGATCCAAGGAAGTGGCAAGTTGAACCAACCAAAACGGAGTTGTAATGAAGAAACTACGACTAAAACAAGATTGGGTATCCGAAGCTAGTTTAGCTACGAAAATATTTGAAGATAAAGTAAATTAATCATATCTTTTCTAATTAATATGATATTTTATATATAATTACTTATGATTTGATTTTATATATTTCAGGACCACCCATAAACAACACGAGAAGATTAATCATAAGACCTCATTATTGTACGCAACACGTCATTTGACAACACGGTACTTTATGTACGCAACACGTCATTTGACAACATGGTACCATGGGTCAATATTAATTCTGATCAATACGAATACAATGGGGTCTTTATTTATTTTATTGAGCAACTAATTGTGGACCACTAACATCGGACTGCTAACTACGGACTAAGAAAATATTAAAAGTATTATAAGTATATATATATATATATATATATATATATATATATATATATATATATATGTAACGATTACTTGAAAAGAAAATATGTTGATATATTATATATATATGGTTAGGTTCGTGATATCTATCGGAGACCAAGTCGAGTTAAATACCTTCAAGGCAAAAGTGAGTATATAGTCCCACTTTTAAACTCTAAATATTTCGGGATGAGAATACATGCATTTTATGATTTACGTTATGGACATAAGTGATAAAAAATATATTCTACATTGAGTTGTACCACTGGCATACTTCCCTGTAGCTTGGTAACTACTATTTACATGTGGTATTGTAAACGCGAATCCTGTTGATAGATCTATCGGGCCTGACAACCCCAACCGGACTGGACGACCAGTATTCAACGGTTGCACAGTACTTCGTTTCGGTGACTACACTTGGTACAGTGTAGTGAGATTTCATAATAAAGAGAATATGCGACGTTGATTAAATGTTAAGTATGGTTATCAAGTGCTCAACCACTTAGAATATTTTTATTAAAACGTTTATGTATATGAAATCTTGTGGTCTATATTTATAACGCTGCTAGCATTAAACCTATATCTCACCAACTTTATGTTGACGTTTAAAGCATGTTTATTCTCAGGTTCCTAGAAGTCTTCCGCTGTTTGAATATATGTTAGAGAAACCATGTACATGGAGTCATACATGTTTTATTCGAGGAAGCATTGCATTCACAAAATCATCACCGTGTATTTATTTTAACTGCATTGTCAACGGAAGTATTCTTGTAAACTTTTATTTACGGTGATTGTCTATATGTAGAAATCATCAGATGTCGAAAACATTGAATTTTAAATATTCATTTATGGTATATATTTTCAAAAGAATGCAATGTTTATAAAACGTATCATATAGAGGTCAAATGCCTCGCGATGTAATCATATGTTATTGTATTCGTCCCTATGGATTGGGTCGGGTCGTTTCAGAACCCAAATGCAATTTTACGCTACGGGTTAAGAACCTATTTTGACTCAACATATCCCAACATAGGATTTCGTGAATTAGAAAGAGCTTCTAACATGCAACATAAAGAAGCATGTTATGCTTACGGGTTAGTGATGTTCACTTCTTACCAAAGTGAAAAAAAGAACATCGGATTGCAGCTTTTAAATAAAACCTTTCCACAAGTGACGGATTCAGTAGTTGGGGTGAGAAACAAGGTTTTTAGATTATTATGGGGTTGTTGGACATTACGAAACCCTCGTCCTTTTGACGACATTACAACATGCTGCCTAGCCAATGGTCATAACGGTTATTTTCCATAAGACCAAGGTTGGGAGGTCGTCTTAGTAAAACCAGAATGCATGACTTGTTTCTGGACTTATGAATTACGTGTCTTTATTTGCTTTGCTGAACAACTTGCGTATTAACTAGATTTATCTTCAAAACTGTCCTGTATCAAAGTGTACTATATTTCATGTTATATGTAATATAGCGATGTTATAAGTTTGAAGAATATTTATATGTGATATATTATTATAATCAGTTTTTCATATGGAATTGTAGTAGTTGAATTGTATATTAGCTACTAAGTATGAACTTAACGGGTAGGTAGTACCCGAATTTAAACTTATAAAACGCTAATATGAAGAAAAAGCTTTTATAAATGAGTTCATATTATGCTACAAAATACTATTGACTACTCTTAAATTCTATATGATTAACTCAATTCTTTTGGCTATTTTTGAAGGAAATGGCACCGGCGACTCGTCAGAATTTGAACATGAGCGAGGAAGACTTCCGTGTTTTACTTGCAGCAAACATAGCTGCAGTACAGGCTGTGATGCAAAATAACAATAACTCTGGACCTAGCAGTGGAACTAATTCCACAAGAAGTCGTGTAGGATGCTCCCACAAAGAATTCACTGCCTGCAAACCTTTGGAATTTGATGAAACTGAAGGACCAATTGAATTGAAACGGTGGACCGAGAAAGTCGAATCGGTGTTTGCCATAAGTAAGTGTACTGAAGAGGAAAAAGTTAAGTATGCTACGCATACCTTCACAGGTACTGCGTTAACGTGGTGGAACACCTATCTTGAACATGTAGGACAAAATGCTGCTTACGCACTACCGTGGTCGGCATTCAAGCAATTGATGAACGAGTAGTACCGTCCTAGAAACGAAGTCAATAAGCTCAAGGTAGAGCTTAGAGAGTTACGAACACAAGGGTTCGACATTACCACATATGAACAACGATTCACAGAGTTGTGCCTATTATGTCCAGGAACGTTCGAAGATGAAGAAGAGAAGATCGACGCGTTTATAAAAGGGTTACCTGTAAGGATTTAAGAAGATGTGAGTTCACACGAGCCCGCTTCCATACAAAAGGCAAGTCGAATGGCTCATAAACTCATAAATCAGATTGAGGGAAGAATTAAAGAGCAGACGGCCGAAGAAGCCAACACAAAACAACTCAAGAGAAAGCGGGAAGAAACCAGTGACAAGGGTCACCAATACAACAACAACAATAATTACAACCACAACCGCAACAACAATCGCAACAATAACCGCAATCCCAACAATAACTACAACAAACGTCCCAACAACAACAACAACTACAACAACTGTTCCAATAATAATAACAATCCAAACAACAACCTCAATAACAACAACGGTAACAAAAACCAAAAATGCCAAAGGTGTGAAGAGTACCACCAGAATGGGTTCGGCACGACATTTTGCACCAAGTGTAAAAGAACTGGCCATGGTGCGAAAAAGTGTGAGGTCTACGGACCAAAGTTTAACAGAACTAAAGGAACAAATAGTGGCACAACAAGTAATGCCGCCTTTGTTTGTTATGGATGTGGAAAACCGGGCCACATTAGAAGTAATTGCCCGAATCAGGGGAATACTATTGGGCAGGGCCGCGAAAGAGTTTTCAATATTAATACGGTAGAAGCGCAGGAAGACCCGGAGCTTGTTACGGGTATGTTTCTTATTGATAATAAATCTGCTTATATTTTATTTGATTCGGGTGCGGATAGAAGCTATATGAGTAGAGATTTTTGTACTAAGTTAAGCTGCCCATTAACGCCTTTGGATAGTAAATTTTTACTCGAATTAGCAAACGGTAAATTAATTTCAGCAGATAATATATGTCGGGATAGAGAAATTAAACTGGGGGATAAAACGTTTAAAATTGATTTAATACCAGTCAAGTTAGGGAGTTTTGATGTAATAATTGGTATAGACTGGTTGAAAAAGGTGAGAGCAGAGGTCGTTTGTTACAAAAATGCGATTCGCATTATGCGTGAAAAGGGAAAACCTTTAATGGTGTACGGAGAGAAGAACAATGCGAAATTAAATCTTATTAGTAGTTTGAAGGCACAGAAACTAATAAGAAAAGGTTGTTACGTCATTCTAGCACACATCAAGGAAGTTAAACCTGAAGAAAAGATCATCAGTGATGTTCCTGTCGCAATAGATTTTCCTGATGTATTTCCGAAAGAATTACCGGGATTACCCCCACATCGATCCGTTGAATTTCAAATAGACCTTGTACCAGGAGCTGCACCAATAGCTCGTGCTCCATACAGACTCGCACCCAGTGATATGAAAGAATTACAAAGTCAGTTACAGGAACTTTTAGAGCGTGGTTTCATTCGACCAAGCACATCACCATGGGGAGCTCCTGTTTTGTTTGTCAAGAAGAAGGATGGTACATTTAGGTTGTGTATCGACTACCGAGAGTTGAACAAACTTACCATCAAGAACCGTTACCCACTACCGAGAATTGACGACTTATTTGATCAACTACAAGGCTCGATGGTTTATTCGAAGATTGATTTACGTTCTGGGTATCATCAAATGCGGGTGAAGGATTATGATATTCCAAAGACTGCTTTTAGGACGCGTTACAGTCATTACGAGTTTATGGTTATGCCTTTTGGGTTGACTAACGCACCAGCTGTGTTCATGGACCTCTTGAACCGAGTGTGTGGACCATACCTTGACAAGTTTGTCATTGTTTTCATCGATTACATACTTATTTACTCAAAGAATGACCAAGAGCATGAAGAACATTTGAGAAAAGTGCTAGAGTTATTAAGAAAAGAAAAACTGTACGCTAAGTTTTCAAAGTGTGCATTTTGGTTGGAAGAAGTTCAATTCCTCGGTCATATAGTGAACAAAGAAGGTATTCAAGTGGATCCAGCAAAGATTGAAACCGTTGAAAAGTGGGAAACCCCGAAAACTCCGAAACACATACGCCAATTTTTAGGGCTAGCTGGTTATTACAGGAGATTCATCCAAGATTTTTCCAAAATAGCAAAACCCTAGACTGCATTAACGCATAAAGGGAGGAAATTTGAATGGAAGGATGGACAAGAAAAAGCGTTTCAATTGTTGAAGAAAAAGTTAACTACGGCACCTATATTGTCATTACCTGAAGGGAATGATAATTTTGTGATATATTGTGACGCCTCAAAGCAAGGTCTCGGTTGTGTATTAATACAACGAACGAAAGTAATTGCTTATGCGTCTAGACAATTGAAGATTCACGAGCAGAATTATACGACACATGATTTGGAATTAGGCGCGGTTGTTTTTGCATTAAAGACTTGGAGGCACTACTTATAGGGGGTCAAAAGTATTATATATACCGACCACAAAATTCTTCAACACATATTTAATCAGAAACAACTGAACATGAGGCAGCGCAGATGGATTGAATTGTTGAATGATTACGACTTTGAGATTCGTTACCACCCGGGGAAGGCAAATGTGGTAGCCGACGCCTTGAGCAGAAAGGACAGAGAACCTATTCGAGTAAAAGCCATGAATATAATGATTCACACTAACCTTACTACTCAAATAAAGGAGGTGCAACAAGGAGTTTTAAAAGAGGGAAACTTAAGGGATGAAATACCCAAAGGATCGGAGAAGCATCTTAATATTCAGGAAGACGGAACCCGGTATAGGGCTGAAAGAATTTGGGTACCAAAATTTGGAGATATGAGAGAAATGGTACTTAGAGAAGCTCATAAAACCAGATACTCAATACATCCTGGAACGCGAAAGATGTACAAGGATCTTAAGAAAATTTTTTGGTGGCCAGGTATGAAAGCCGATGTTGCTAAATATGTAGGAGAATGTTTGACGTGTTCTAAGGTCAAAGCTGAGCATCAGAAACCATCATGTCTACTTCAACAACCCGAAATCCCGGAATGGAAATGGGAAAACATTACCATGGATTTCATCACTAAATTACCAAGGACTGCAAATATTTTTGATACTATTTAGGTAATAGTTGATAATCTCACCAAATCAGCACACTTCCTGCCAATAAGAGAAGATGACAAGATGGAGAAGTTAACACGACTGTAGTTGAAGGAAGTCATCTCCAGACATGGAATACCAATCTCTATTATCTCTGATAGGGATAGCAGATTTATTTCAAGATTCTGGCAGACATTACAGCAAGCATTAGGAACTCGTCTAGACATGAGTACTGCCTATCATCCACAAACTGATGGGCAGAGCAAAAGAACGATACAAACACTTGAAGACATGCTACGATCATGTGTTATTGATTTCGGAAATAGTTGGGATCGACACCTTCCGTTAGCAGAATTTTCCTACAACAAAAACTACCATTCAAGCATTGAGATGGCGCCGTTTGAAGCACTTTATGGTAGAAAGTGCAGGTCTCCAATTTGTTGGAGTGAAGTGGGGGATAGACAGATTACGGGTCCGGAGATAATACAAGAAACTACTGAGAAGATCATCCAAATTCAACAACGATTGAAAACCGCCCAAAGTCAACAAAAGAGCTACGCAGACATTAAAAGAAAAGATATAGAATTTGAAATTGGAGAGATGGCCATGCTTAAAGTTGCACCTTGGAAAGGCGTTGTTCGATTTGGTAAACGAGGGAAATTAAATCCAAGGTATATTGGACCATTCAAGATTATTGATCGTGTCGGACCAGTAGCTTACCGACTTGAGTTACCTCAACAACTCGTGGCTGTACATAACACTTTCTAAGTCTCGAATTTGAAGAAATATTTTGCTAAAGAAGATCTCACTATTCAAATCAACGAAAAACTTCAATTCATCGAAGAACCCGTCGAAATAATGGATCGTGAGGTTAAAAGACTTGAGGAAAACAAGATACCAATTGTTAAGGTTCGATGGAATGCTCGTAGAGGACCCGAGTTCACTGGGAATGAGAAGATCTGATGAAGAAGAAGTACCCGCACTTATTTCCAGAAGATACGTCAACACCTCCAACTGCTTAAAATTTCGGGACGAAATTTATTTAACGGGTAGGTACTGTAGTGACCCGAACTTTTCCATGTTTATATATATTAAATGAAATTGTTATTTACATGATTAAGTGTTTCCAACATGTTAAGCAATCAAACTTGTTAAGACTTGATTAATTGAAATAGGTTTTATATAGACAATTGACCACCCAAGTTGACCGGTGATATGTTAAAACTTGTACAAACTATATGATGTCATATATATGGATATATATATAGTTAACATGGTATTATGATAAGTAAACATATCATTAAGTATATTAACAATGAACTACATATGTAAAAACAAGACTACTAACTTAAGGATTTCGAAACGAGGCATATATGTAACGATTATCGTTGTAACGACATTTAATTGTATATATATATATATATATATATATATATATATATATATATATATATATATATATATATATATATATATATATATATATATCATATTAAGATATATTAATACATCATAATATCATGATAATGTAATAGTTTAACATCTCATTTGATATAATAAACAATGGGTTAACAACACTTAACATGATCGTTAACCTAAAGGCTTCAAAACAACATTTACATGTAACGACTAACGATGACTTAACGACTCAGTTAAAATGTATATACATGTAGTGTTTTAATATGTATTCATACACTTTTGAAAGACTTCAAGACACTTATCAAAATACTTATACTTAACAAAAATGCTTACAATTACATCCTCGTTCAGTTTCATCAACAATTCTACTAGTATGCACCCGCATTCGTACTCGTACAATACACAGCTTTTAGATGTATGTACTATTGGTATATACACTCAAATGATAAGCTCTTAGCAGACCATGTGAGTCACCTAACACATGTGGGAACTATCATTTGGCAACCAGCATGAAATATCTCATAAAATTACAAAAATATTAGTAATCATTCATGACTTATTTACATGTAAACAAAATTACACATCCTTTATATCTAATCCATATACCAATGACAAAAAACACCTACAAACACTTTCATTCTTCAATTTTCTTCATCTAATTGATCTCTCTCAAGTTCTATCTTCAAGTTCTAAGTGTTCTTCATAAATTCTATAAGTTCTAGTTTTTTAAAATCAAGAATACTTCCAAGTTTGCTAGCGTACTTCCAATCTTGTAAAGTGATCATCCAACCTCAAGAAATCTTTTTTATTTACAGTAAGATATCTTTCTAATACAAGGTAATACTCATATTCAAACTTTGATTCAATTTCGATAACTATAACAATCTTATTTCGAGTGGAAATCTTACTTGAACTTGTTTTCGTGTCATGATTCTGCTTCAAGAACTTTCAAGCCATCCAAGGATCCTTTGAAGCTAGATCTATTTTTCTCATTTCTAGTAGGTTTATCCACAAAACCTTAGGTAGTAATGATGTTCATAACATCATTCGATTCATATATATAAAACTACCTTATTCGGAGGTTTAAACTTGAAATCACTAGAACATAGTTTAGTTAATTCTAAACTTGTTCGCAAACAAAAGTTAATCCTTCAAACTTGACTTTTAAAATCAACTAAACACATGTTCTATAAATATATGATATTCTAACTTAATGATTTAAAACCTGAAAACACGAAAAACACCGTAAAACCGGACATACGCCATCGTAATAACACCACGGGCTGTTTTGGGTTTGATAATTAAAAACTATGATAAACTTTGATTTAAAAGCTGTTCTTCTGGGAAAATGATTTTTCATATGAACATGAAACTATATCCAAAAATCATGGCTAAACTCAAAGTGGAAGTATGTTTTCCAAAATGGTCATCTAGACGTCGTTCTTTCGACTGAAATGACTACCTTTAAAAAAATGACTTGTAACATGTATTTTTGACAATAAACTTATACCTTTTCTGTTAAGATTCATAAACTTAAGTTTAATATGAAACCATAGCAATTTGATTCACTCAAAACAGATTTAAAACGAAGAAGTTATGGGTAAAACAAAATTGGATATTTTTTGATTGTTGTAGCTACGGGAAATATTGTAACAATTCTATACAAATCATATCCTAGCTAACTTATATTGTATTATACATGTATTCTAATATATTATGTAATCTTGGGATACCATACACACGTATGCAAATGTTTTGACATATCATATCGACCCATCTATATATATTATTTGGAACAACCATAGACACTCTATATGCAGTAATGTTGGAGTTAGCTATACAGGGTTGAGTTTGATTCCAAAAATATATATATTTTGAGTTGTGATCTAACCTGAGAC